>NW_020837953.1:13943031-14185114 GCF_003676395.1 Aethalodelphis obliquidens | reverse complement strand
TGTGTGTGTGTGTGTGTGTGTGTGTGTGTGTGTGTGTGTGTGTGTGTACGTTCCCGTGTGCACACAGAGCCTTTTCGTTCCTTTATGGTAGAAAGGCAAATGGGGGGCGGGGGAGGCAAGGCTAGGTTTGATGCTTGGTACCTGATTTACTGACTCAAATACCATGGCATATGACAGCATGCTCTGAGAGGCTGGAGTCCTGAGTTCCAGCCTGAGCTCTGTGCTTACTGAGCTGTGTGAATTTGAGCAAGTCCCTTTTCTTGGGGCCCTGATGTCCTCATTTGTACAGTGAGGACCAAGTGATTTCTGAGGGCACTGCAGCTCTGAATACCTGACATCGCCTTTTCCATTGTGTTTTTAATTAGTTCCTCTTGTCCTCCTGGTCCCAGACCTCCCGTGAAGAGGCAGGACACAGGGCTCTCCCCAAATCCATCCTTTTCCTGGAGTTCAGCCTCTTACCAGGAGGTGGGAAAGCAGGATTTCCTGTGAGGATGTTTTCTGTGATCCAAACAGTTCCCGTTTGGGGAGCGGAGAGGAGATAGGGAACATCACCCAGGCCTGCAAACCCTTAAGCCCCTTTCTGTGGGTTTGATGTTTTCTTCCACACTGGAGTTTGAGCTCCTTAAAGTCAGGGAATGTATTAATTCAGAGCTGGAGAAAGAGATGTTGGTACCTCTTTGAACAGATATTATTACTCAACATTTTGGTGGTGAAAACGGAATTCTTTTTCTTTTTAAAGTGTTAAATAATTAGGTATTATTAAAAGTAAGGAAATCTTTTCCTCATCGATGACTGTGGAAATCCTTCAAAATGCTTCAAGGCCCAATTCCAATGCTATCTCTTGCAGAAGCCTTTCCCTCCTCTGGACTTATAAATCACTCCTCACAGCCTATTTCTGTGTTAACATTTCATACAATCACAGAATGTTAGAGATACATGGCTAACCCCTTCACCTAAAAAACTGGGAAATAAACCTAGTGATATGAAGTGACTTGCCCAACGTTATGGAATTTTGAGCAGAGGGACAAGTGGAACCCAAATGTTGCTGACTCCTAACTCAGTGTTCTAGATGTCTTTTTTCCCTTCCTATCTTTGGTTTCCTGCCCCAAACCCCCTCCTCCAATGCTATACCTATTCAGATCTCCATGCTTTCCAACAAGCTGTTCCCTCTGTCAGAAATATCACATCTTCCCCTTCTCTTCCATATTGCTCCTGTAAGATTTTGGAAAAACCTGGAGCATTTGCAAAATAACCGTCCTCTTAATATATCCTCACGTCATATAGTTTTATTATAAGCCCTGACCTCACTGTATTGCTAATGTTTGCATGTGTCTCCCCCATTAGATCGAGATCCTACAGGACAAGTTGTCTTGTTCATCACGGTATGCTCAGCATCCCAGCCCAGAGCCCAGCAGAATCAACATTAGACACCTGCTGAATGACTAGGGGTATAAAAGGTGCCGGTGGGGAGAGGAAGAATGGAGGGAATGGCTACTGCTGGGCTGGATGCTATGAAGGGCTAGGTTGTTAACTATAAGTGTGTGACCTTGGCCCACTTATACCTTATTTGTGTCTGTCTCATCATCTGTAGAAAGAGGTTGATGATGTCTGCCGTACATACTTCAGTTGGGTTTTTGTTGTGAGGATCGTATGAGGAAATGTGTGGGAAAGCACTTTGAAGAGTGTGAAGCAGTCTGCAAATCTAAGACATTACCATTAAATTTATTTTGCAGGCATAAAGGTCTCTGTTAATCTAGGAGCTAGGAAAGGTTCTGCCCTCAAGAGTAATGTCTAGGGGCTTCCCTAGTGGCACAGTGGTTAAGAATCCACCTGCCAATGCAGGGGACACAGGTACGAGCCCTGGTCCGGGAAGATCTCACATGCCACGGAGCAACTAAGCCTGTGCACCACAACTACTGAGCCTGTGCTCTAGAGCCCGTGAGCCACAACTACTGAAGCCCGCATGCCAGAACTACTGAAGCCTGTGCGCCTAGAGCCTGTACTCCACAAGAGAAGCCACCACAATGAGAAGCCCACACACCACAACGAAGAGTAGCCCCTGCTCACCGCAACTAGAGAAAGCCTGCTCACAGCAACGAAGACCCAACGCAGCCAATAAATAAATATATTAATCTTAAAAAAAAAAAAGAGAAATGTCTAGAAAACAAGGGCACAGAAAACTCTTTTGCTCCTCTAATTTCCTGGAGCCGTTACAGTACTCAGTAGAGGTTACCACGATGTAAAATCATTGACGTGAACTCTTTAATATTAACAGAGCTGGGGTTCCCTTCTTTAGGACTGTTGACTGAAAAACCAGTAGTTTCTGGTCTTGGCTAAAGGGCAGGGGGACTTCTTGGCAGAAAATAAGGCCGGCAGCTTGGAGGACAGCACATACCTGAAATAGCACTGACTGTAGTATTCAAAAATCATTCATTCAGCTCAAGATCTGTGTCTCATAGGCATGTGAAGTGCTCTGCACAGCGCCCTGTGAGCATGTAGTTAAGTCTTAAAAGATGGAAGCTATCTTGATTACACTGTTGTGGCTCTTCATAGTCCGAATCACTCGTTTTGGCTTTTCATCATACACTGTCTCATACTGTTGTGCCACTGTTTCCAGTGTGTATCTGTTTCCCCTAGAGCCTTTACAGCTGGCAAAGGCAAGACTTATGTCTAACATGTCTACATCCACTTCTCTGGAGCTTATTTAGCACAGGCAGGGAAAGGCAGAGGACAAGTGAGCATAGAGTAATTAACCATCAAGGGGCTCAGAGGTTGAGTGAAGGGACATTTGATGAAGGGTGTGGAGGTGCCGACTGGCCAGGACCTAGACTAACAGGTTTCTTTCCCAGGTAATAGAAGCTCCATCATTTCCTTATTCCATTTGACGTAGCGCCCACATATCTATAAACAGTATTCTGTGGGACTGGATGAAAGAAAGAAATTCAGACAAACGTCACTTGAGAGGCAATCATCTCCAAAGTCTTTTCATCCAACTTTTCCCATATTAATGCTGTTTCCAAAGATGCCGAAAAGCTATTGTAGATAGCTAATTTGTCAGATAGCTTCCAGAGTGAGTTCTCTTCTTAGAGAACTTCTAGAGAGGCTTCAGTGATGGTCCCTCTTCTCTGGATGTTAGTAGGAGACATGTTTTATTGAATTAATCTACAGTCTAAATTCAGTCTCCAAAACTGCTTAAGTGTCTTATCAGAGGCCTTGAATTAGATGTGCTAACAGTAGTGATGGAATTAAAAGCCTTGGGTTCAGTTTTTATTGCTATAAAAAAAAAAAGCCTAAAAAGCCTTGAGTTCAGTTTTTATTGCTCAGATAGAGAGCTTCTTGTTTGGTGTGAAAATTACAGGATTCCCAGAGATAATGGTATAGTTAATGAGGCTGTCAGTGCATCAGCATTCTCTCAGTTTTTTAAATAATATGCAATATAAATTGTACTTACACCCACTTCTTGGGTGAAACACTGAGGGCTAAAGTTAAACAGAACACACTTGAAGTGGCGATGACAATTCCATTACTTAAAAATTTACTCCAATGAAACCTATAAGTGGATTTTTAAAATATTTATTAAAATAACCGAAGCCCCAGACATTGCCAATGGGAACAAAGGTAAACACAGAGAATCACCATCAGTGACATTTCTATATCTTGATTTTAACCTGAAAGGGCAATGTAACAGGGAAGCGTACACTAACTGGTGCCTGGCTCCAGTGGGGAACAGCAGAGAGCATCATGTTGCCATACTTTGGCTGGCTAAGTATAAATTGTTTCATCAGATTATTACCTTAGAAGGCCCCAGCTGGGTATTTAGAGACCCAAAGTCCATTTCTCTCCAGTTTACGTATCAAATTTTGATATAAGGCAACGACGTCTTAATTTAACTTCAGCAGAAGAGCTTTCTCTCTCAAGTGAATGAGGACTTTTTCATTTACGTTCAGAAATAACAATTTAAAACTTATTTCTTAAGAAGGTGAGGAAAGGAAGCAACTACTGATGCACTAAACAAGTTGGATGGATCTCAAGGATATTATGCGGAGTGAAAACCAATTTCAAGAAATTACATACTATGATTCCATTTATATTAGCATTCTCAAAATGACAAAACTTCAGTGATAGAGAACAGATCATTGGTTGTCAGGAGTTAGTGTTGGAGGGAGGCTGTATTTTAAAAGAGCAGAACTAGGGAGTTTCTTTGTGATGATGGGACAGTTCTGTATGCTGATTGTGGTGGTGGTTGTGCAAATCTATAAGTGATAAATTTTCATAGTTATACACCAAAAAGTAAATAAATGAGTGCAGCAACTTGTGAAATCTGAAAAGTCTGTGGTTTAGTTACTAATATTGTACCCAATGTCAATTGCTTGGTTTTGATCATTTACTATGGTTATATAAGATATTATCATTGGGGGTTGCTGGATAAAGGGTACACCTGAACTCTCTGTATCATTTTTGTAATTTTTGGGGAGTCTAAAAAGTTTTTTTTTTAAAAGTGGAGAAGGATATGCTACAGCAGAGGACAAAGGAAAGTAGTCAATCTAGACATTTTTATTAAGTTCCATTAAAAATATTAAAACATCTGAAAAACTCACAAAGTTTATAAAACACACTCATACTCAATAATTTTATTATGTGATCGCTAGTGCTGTATGTTGAAAATGTTACATTAACATCAACCCACAAGAGTGCAAAAGTTTTACTTCCACAGTATTTAACAAATATGCATCTTAAGACAACATCTATACTCCTTGTATAAAAGATCTTAAGTTACTTTTAAAAATAAAACTTTCCCCTTAAATTCAATAAGGGTTGATTTAGCTAATTTACTCAGGGTCATGATAACTTTATATTCTTTTGGTGATACTGGGTAGATGCAAAATGCTAGGAAAACAGACTTACTTTTCAAAATGTACAGTATAAAAGAGCAATTCAGATTCATAGTTGGATAGCATCTGCTTATCTAAATTTGTTGAAATAACTGATCTTAGGATTTGTTTAAAAAAAAAAAAATCCAGTGATGCTGAACACCACTATTTGAACAAAGGGCATTTAGCCCTCCTAATAGCCAGCCATCTCATAGACAATCAGGTCACTTGTTCAGCTCTTTGCCATCAGCTGCTACCAAGAAAGAGTGATCCCTAGAATGACTAGGAATTCCAAAACTATCAAAAGGCTCTGGCTTCCGTAAGTATCTTCAGGAGACATCCCATCCTCATATCAGGAGGGCGGGGGAATTAAAAGTTTAAAATAATTTTGGCAACTGTCTGAGACGCTTCACATCTAAGAAGGTGCCTACTGAATTCATACTATTCATTTGCTTTAAAGTGTCAGAAGGTTTCAAACTTTCAGGAAAAATCGGAGTGTCCCTGACATTTTCTTTCTCAGGATGTTGGGTGAACTCTGCTTTTCCAGTTCGGAGTTTCACTGCAGGACTTGATTTAAGGTTCTTTAATAAGAAATCTGGGTTTTCATTCAACTGTGGTGTTGCTTTTGGCTGAACAACTTCATTTGTAATATTTCTCAATACTGGCATATCTGTGTGGGTGCCCATGGAGTCACAGTTACAAGTAGTTATCTCCCAAGCATTCCTAGAAGGCTCTTTCTGACAATCAAGTTGTTCAGCTATGCATGTAAGGTTTTGATTCACTAAATGTTCACTCTTGGTATCTGTATTGTTTGGAGGCTCCTCTTCATCTTCACTATTGTCACTGCTTTGAATCAGTCCATATCTCTTCATGTATTTTTTGGTTGCAAATGACATGTTGTTTGGTGAAATTAAACTAAGGCCCACTGTGTTTCTGTCTGTATTAATATGTAGAAGACTAAAAGATGAGTCACAGTTATTTTGGTTTGATCGAGTGAGAGACAGTTGTGACAGCTGATTTTCATTTAAATATTTCAGAGCTATAGCATTTGCCTCCATGCTCAAATCCACACCGTTGGGGCTTAAGCCACTCATGCCAACATTAGCAAATGACATGCAGTTTAATCCAGAGATCACTGCTTCAGGGCTGATGCATGCCAACACACTGAAAGACAGAACAGAGCAGGCCATCATTTATCTTATTTTGAGTACTAAACAGTGTAATTGTAAATATGTTCCATTCTATGAAGGTAACAGTAAGTCTTCAGCTTTAAGCTTGATGGTGCTTTTTATCTGAAAGCTCAGACATCTAAGTCTTGATGATCCAGATACATTCAAGGGGTAACTATGATAACCTAGAAGGTAATCCATGATGCAAAGACTGAAAGTGGAACACAAATTAATTTTCCTAAATTTATATCAGTTATGGTTTTAAGACCAAATATAAGACCCCAAAATGTAAAGCTTTTTAATACTGGTAAAATAAAAATAAATTAAATCAAACAGAAAACACATCTGATAATATAACAAGATTTGGTGAGTAGCTCAGAATGTTACATTGTTCATAGTTGAAGAGATTCCATTTGTAATGAATGAAAAATATCAACCAGTCTCTGGATATGGACATGTGTGCGTGTGTGTGTGTATACACCAATTTTCTTTTGTTAGATATAATCCTCACTCACTTTGGCTGGTGTATCTCATTAACAGTAATCAACTGACTTGCCTTTTCCTGTATATCACATATACAATAATAGCTGCTAATTTTTATTGATGCCTTATTATGTGCTAGGCACTCTGCTAAACATTCAGTGCCTTATTTAATCCTTGCAGAAACCTTTCTCTGGGAGGTTGTCCCTATCATGTATTTCAAACTTATTCTCCATTACAACAATTCACATTTCTCTTCCCCTACTTTTCTGTTTTCTCCTCGGCACTTATGGCTACCTATATATTTAACTCACAGTTCTTATTTATAGTCTAGCTCCCTCATGAAAATCCATGAGGGCAAGGGATTTTTTGTCTCTTTCCCCCACCACTGCAGTATCCTTGGTGCCTGGAACAGTGCCTGGCACAGGGTAGGCATTCAATAAATATTTACTGAATGAATAGGTATTATTATCTTTATTTTACAGTTGAGAAAACTAAGGAATAGAGATTTTAACTAATTTCCCTAAGTTGAACAGCTAGTAACTGGCAAGCTGAGCCCAGGTCTGCCTTACTCTCTGGGACTCTATAACCACTGTTTCACTACACTGTATTCAGCAATTTGTATTTTGCTATCAGAGTTTTTCTATTCCCTAAAAATCAGAGTCCTCTGTGTACTATTATATTATATATATAATATTACAATATAGTATATTATTATTATATTCCAGTCAAACAATATGCTATGACTTTCCATACCATCCAACGAAGAAATTCAGCTGTTTTATACATGCCAGCCACTGCCTGCATCCCTACCCTCACAAAACCCAAATAACTATCAGGTATTTTTATTCTCACAAGTACCTGAAATTCTGAAGAAACTATTTTCAACCATCAATATCCCCTAAAACCAGTGATGTCATTACCAAACAATGGAAGAATGTGCTTAATAATGCTGTTCTTTATAACTACCTTGGAATTCTTCCTCAACCTTCTTGGTATTTACTGCTTTGGAGACTGTCTTAATAAGATGGAAGAGATAGTACCAATCTATCTAGATATTATTCTTTTATGATATATTCATAGTGCTAATATCTTCTGAATATAAAGTCATTTTTCTACTTTCTTTGCCTATTTCCTCAAAATTATAAGCAATTTGCATATTAAATCAGACTTGTACATATTAAAAATATATCTATAGATAATATTAATGTAAATAATATGAAGGCAAATAAAAACTTCTAATTCAAAATGTTAAATATTAAGAAAAAGTAGATCTAATTTGAATTAGATCTTTTCTTTTAAACCATTTTTAAAAATTGAAGTATAGCTAATTTACAATGTTGTGTTAGTTTCAGGTGTACAGCAAAGTGATTCAGTTATTTATATATATATTCTTTTTCAGAGTCTTTTCCATTATAGGTTATCATAAGATATTGAATATAGTTCCCTGAGCTGTACAGTAGATCCTTGTTTATCTATTTTATATGCAGTAATATGCATACGTTAATCCCAAACTCCTAATTTATCTCCTCCCCCCATCCCCTTTGGTAACCATAAGTTTATTTTCTATGTCTGTGAGTCTATTTCTGTTTTATAAGTAAGTTCATTTCTGTCATTTTTTTTAGATTCCACATATAGGTGATATCATACAATGTTTGTTTTTCTCTGTCTTACTTCACTTAATATGATAATCTCTAAGTCCATCCATGTTGCTACAAATGGCATTATTTCATTCTTTTTTTATGGCTGAGTAATAATAGATCTTTTATAGAATGGTTAAAAGATCCATATAAATCCATGAAAACAATCAATACCAGTTCAAAAGGTTCTTCAAGTTTCATTGTCTAACACAGCTAGCTAGTTTCGATTTGGGGTCTGGAGGAAACACAATTACTTTGAAAACAAAACAAATCAATAATACTCAGGACAAATGCATATAAACACTAGTGTAATTAAGATGAAAAGCAAAAGTAGGCCATTCCACTGATCAAATCCTAAAAGCCTTGATCACAGATATACTATATTAGAATCTCATTAGACATACAGTCACAAAAGGATGATGAGAGTCCATTTATGTTTAAATATGAGAGTCACATGCCAACAATTAAGGGAACGATTCCAGCTTACTTAAAGATGAAAACCAACCCTGACTACTGTCCTGTTTGAATCCCAATTAGTTACCTCCTACTTATCCTACATAGGGTTTTCAACTAGAGGAAACATACCATTTTCAAGTAGAGAGCAAGGAAATAACTAGAGAGACTGCTAAGGATCTGTTTTGAATTCAAAAGGTCACTCCAATTGGGAATATGCCTGTAGAGGCTGCTGCCAGTCCTCCATCTTCCCTACAATTTCTAGGTATGTCTGGGACCTTCTTTCATTGTTTTCCTGTTTTTGGACCTTCTTAATCTGCAGTGTTACGGAACAGGAAAACAGAAAGGAAATCTTCCTTCCCCTGTCTCAGCTACTCTTCTGGCTAGAAGATATGCTCCTGCAGTCCAGAACTGGAACGTGAAATAAGTTTTCACATAGGTACAATGACAAAGGTAGCTGGTTTATAGAACTAGGACAACAACAGGCATTACAAGGATTACAAAGATTACTTTTCTGGAATACCAAACTACAATTTATACACTATTTCTATAGGAAAAATGTGTCTTAAATTCTAAACAACTGCCTTATGAACTTTCAGCACACCAACTATATTATACCAATATCTGTTAAAAGATAACAACACAAGGCCATAAATACTGACAATAAGTATTACAGAGGTACTTATAAAAATAAGGCATTCATTGTAAACCTCAGTGATGACCCGAGTAGTTTGGATTTCCTTCCTTTATCAATCCATGAAGACCCACCAAATGTGGTAGAAGCAATGAGGATTCACAGATAGATAAAACTCACAATCTTGCTGGAAAGGCTATCACAAGAACATGCTATATAATTTATTAGAAACAAGGTACTCTGAGAGTACAAAACATCAATATTCTGGTGAGGGGTCCCAGAAACATTGACAAAGGAGGTGACGTCTGAGTTCAGCTTTGAAGGATAAGGATTCTGGCAAGCAGAAAGATAAAAAAGAGCATCCCAGGTAAAACTAACAGCAAGGAACTTTGCAAATGCCAAAGAGGGGTAAACTGGAATTTGGTAGAGAGTGGTAGGAGATTATACTAAAAGAACTAAGTTCAAGACAAACTGAAACAACGTGAATTAATTCGGTAGGCTTTAGATAGTCTTATGCTTGGAATCTCCTCTCAGCCTAAGACTACTGACAACAAAATATGACATATGTGTTAGAGAAATAGTTTCAGTGCAGTTTCATTTTTAATCACAATAACATAGAGAATCCATTAATAATGCATAAAATATAAATTAAAGATAATTTAAGAATTTTTGGTCTAATTTAGCACAGATCTTTAAAATGGTCAATTTTAATATAGGGTAATTATAATACAGTATGAAAATATGCTAGGTACCTCTCCTATGTGCTTCCATGATATACTATATCCTTCCTTTTCATAGCAGGTATCAGAGTATTTTATAATTGACTATTTATTTGTGCATCTTCTCCACTGAACTACAAGATCTATGAGGGGAAAGATGTCTTTCCTAGGTTATCTTGTATACCATGATATTTCTCATAGCTGGCTCACAGTAGCAGCTCATTGTATATTTATTGAAGTAAAATGAGTAAAAGTATTGGTGAACTACTAACACATATAGCTGGTAGGAAGGTAAAAATCTTACTCTTTCAGACAGCAATGTAGTGACAGCCTTAAAATTTTCCTACCATTTGACTTAGTCTTTCTACTTCTGAGACTCTAGTCTAAGGAAATAATCCTAAACCTAAAAAATGCAATCTTGGCAAAAGGATGTTTATCATAGCAATATTTAAAATAGTAGACATTGAAAAAAATTTGACTCAGTTCTGACAAGAGGGGAAGGGTTAAGTAAACAAATACTATGCCCTACTTACTGGTTTATTAGTTCCCCACTAAAGATGATGCTTAGAAGACGTTACAACAACTTTGAAAACGTGATTATTTTCCAGTGTAAAACCAAAAACACTTTTTTGGGAGGGTATATACAGTATGGTCAAAACACAAAGCAGCAAAATATACACCACCGTTAAGACCCCACCAAAAACTTAAACAAGCAATAAGCATAGAGCAAAATAGTAAAAAAACAAAACAAAACAAAAAAACTATGGACTTTGGAGTTAGAAGAGTAGGTTTAAAATTACAGGTGTGGGGTCTTGAGTAAATTGGTACTTAATTTCCTCATCTATAACACATGTATAATAATAGTATCTATCACACAGATTATTGCAAGGATTAACTGAAATAATGTTGCATAAAACTTCAGCACAGTTCCTCATACATTATGAGCACTCAATAAATGGTTGCTGTTAAAATTATTTTAGAAAAATAAAAGGAAATACAAAAGCAAAATTTTTAATAGTAAATGAAGTTGGTTGGTATGAATATGTTTTGTTTTGTTTTTTTTGGCCTCGCGGCTTGTGGGATCTTAGTTCCCCGACCAGGGATCGAACCCAGGTCCTCAGCAGGGAAAGCACATAGTATTAACCACTGGACCACTAGGGAATTCCCCTGAATATGAGTTTTCCTTGTCTACTTTTCTAAATTTTCCAAGGTTTCCAAAATAAACATATTACTTTGACAATGGAAACAAAACAAACTCTATTTCCAAAGCTCTACAATATTTTACACAATTTATAACATAAAATAAAGCTTTTTTAAAAAAGTTTTCATGTGAAGATATAGCTATATCATTGTAAAATTTTAGCCAGTTTACCCCTCTATGGAAATGATTAATTTAATATATTGTTTTGAACTGAAAATAATTTTTTTCACATCAGCTTTTACTTCCTTGAGAAAATCATCTTACATGAAACTAAAATCCTATCTATGAATGTATATCTATGGATTTTTCAACTCATATAGGTAATTGAATTTTAAAAATGGGAACAGCCCACAATATTAAATGAAAATGTCTATTTTGTAATGGTAAGTAAAGAAAAATAAACAAAATTATATATATAGTAAAACAGCAACTATGTTTCCTAATTTTCTTTGGGTGTTATTAGTTCAGATGACATTTTCTTCACTTTGTAAAATTCCAACCCCGAGCATGTATTATTTTTATAGCATAAATTTATAATATAAACTGTCATTTAAATAAAAAGAATGTGACTACTCCACACTGATACATCAAAAAGGCGTTACTTTCCATTTCATTATAGGCATTTAAAAACAGAATCAAGTTCATTATATACTGAAAATTTATTCATTTCAATGTTTCATACTTAAGAGATTAAAACAGGGTGGCCACTATGAAGAAATACATTACTTAGAAACTATTCCCGGGCTTCCCTGGTGGCGCAGTGGTTGAGAGTCCGCCTGCCGATGCAGGGGACACGGGTTCGTGCCCCGGTCCAGGAAGATCCCACATGCCGCGGAGCGGCTGGGCCTGTGAGCCATGGCCGCTGAGCCTGTGCGTCCGGAGCCTGTGCTCCACAACGGGAGAGGCCATGACAGTGAGAGGCCCGTGTACGGCAAAAACAAACAAACAAACAAACAAACAAGAAAACTATTCCCTACAGGCAGCCATACCAAAACGTAAGGGCTCCACACAGATAGCAGGGTGATTTATGCATTTTAACAGATGTATATAGCCTCTATCCCAAGAGTATTGAAATAAAACCTTCAAAAATGCTAGACTCATTCCTACACTGGTGGTAGGCATATAAACTAGTAAAACTATTTTGGTCGGCAATGGCAACATCTACGAAAACTTCAGATGCACATATCCTTTGATCCTGCCTATTTCCAGGAATTTATCCTACAAAGACACTTGTACAAGTATATGTAGAATGATGTTCACTTAGCATTGTTTGAGATAAGAAATAAGAGATTCAGCCTAAAAGTCCATTAATAGAGAACTTGGGTTCACTATATTATAGTACATGGGCACAACAGAATATTATCCAGCTGTTTAAATGCATGAGAAAGAACTGCATATACCTATAAAGAAAAGTACCTAAGATATAACGTTAAGCAAAAACCCCAAATTACAACACTTATCACACAGATACATACTTGAACATGCCTAGAGCATTTCTAGAAGAATACCAAAGAAACAGTTAAGAGAAATAATCTAGGAGGAGTCAGACTGAGGAGTCTGGGACGTGGGGGCTTTTGCATTCTATCTGATATTCTTGCATGTTATTTGATATTTTTTTAAATCATGAAATTGTATTATTTTTGTAACTAGAAAATGACATCAAAAATAATTAATAGAAAGCACACTAGCCTTAATAACATAATTTCCAGATTTTATCCTCTTTAAAACAAGTATGTGTTGAGGTGATCTTTGATGAAGAGGAATCTAAACAGAAGAACATGGCCAGTTGGAACTGGTGAGCAATAAGTAAGGTTCATATAACTATATTCTTCAAAACACATTTCTACAAAAAGGAATTTTTTTTTAAAGGAAATAATCTGTTTTAAAATTTATTTACTTTGGGCTGCGTTGGGTCTTCGTTGCTACGTGCAGGCTTTCTCTCTAGTTGCAGCGAGAGGGGGCTACTCTTCGTTGTGGTACGTGGGCTTCTCATTGCAGTGGCTTCTCTTGTTGCAGAGCATGGGCTCTAGGCGTGCAGGCTTCGGTAGTTGTAGCACACAGGCTCAGTAGTTGTGGCTCGTGGGCTCTAGAGCGCAGGCTCAGTAGTTGTGGTGCACGGGCTTAGCTGCTCCACGGCATGTGGGATCTTCCCGGTCCAGGGCTCGAAGCCGTGTCCCCTGCATTGGCAGGCGGATTCTTAACCACTGCGCCACCAGGGGAGTCGCACAAAAAGGAATGTTTTTGCCTTTTAGATGGCATAACTGCATTAACTGTACATCCAGTAGCTGGCGCAGACTCCATCACCTCCAGGAAAACTTTTCCAGACATCAAAAATGAGCAAAAGCTCATTTCTCTTTCTATAAGACTCCCAGAGCATATTGTTGGCCAATATCCCTCAAGTTACTTAGGAATATAACCTGCTCCTCTACTAGAAAAATCTAAAGGGTAGAAACAATCTCTTATATTCATCATATAGTAGACCCTGAAAAAAGGATAAGCCAATTGAATTGAGTGGCAAGCTTATACCTTTTTTCATGAGACAGCTGCAATACATTTAAATTTTTCTTTATCTTTTAAAACAAATTTTAAAGTTACCTGGCATGATCCACTTTATGTACATTTTTCTTCATTTTAGTAGGAGAATCAATTTTTACTCCAAGGCTTCTTAGTTGCTTAAGGGTTGCATTAAGAACACAATCTTTGTCCACCGGTCCTGAATCATGGTTTTTTTTTTTAGTATGGTAAACATTCTGCATTCTGGTGCATTCGTGACTGATAATTACTGCTTTGGTGGATGGCTGCTCAGTTTCCTTGTGGGAGTTATTCAATAGGTGGTTCCCTTGACCCTGATGAAAAAAGAAAAAGGACATATTTGAAAAATCACTATTAACTGTCTTAGGAAACAAAAATGCAAATAATAGTGGTAAGTAATGCCAGAGAAGAGCAAAATATTATCCTGCTAAATTCTACAAAATATCAAATACATTTGCCAAGTTTTATGGAGTTTTTATAAAAGAAGCCCATCTTAATGAATGAATGATTTCATCAGATCCTACAGAAAACTTAGAATGTTTGTTCAGAATTTGTTCATTTTAAAACCAAAAGATTTAAAATCATTTGAGTAATATTTCAAGTATTTTTAAGGATTTATAGTAAATTCTTTATAAACAAAAGTTTAAAATCATGCCTTCATTTGAAAAATGATAATGTTTCAGAGTTATAAGTTTGATCTTTATGTTACTTTGAGAATTTGACTCCTCTCTTTTCTCGCTTTGAATGAGAATGACCTGTGATCCTATCTCTGCCTTCCTGACATTAAATCATATTTCATTCCCTTGAGCACACGGCTGCTAGCACCAGTCTAGGACCTAGCAGGCAAATAACAAATATGTGTTAACTCATGAATACTTAAGGCCCTATGACATATGTTTAATTAGCCTTCAATTATAAATGGAGAAATCAAATGTTCCAAAGTCTACAATTGGTAAGCGACAGCCACGGTCATTCGACCTTCAAGTCCCAGTTTACATTCTAGCTTTTCCAAGATGACTATTTCCTCCAACCCGAATTACCCCTTTTTATTGTGTATTGTCTTTGCTTACAGCACTTCTCAGCCTGTCCTATAGTTATTTGTTACTGGTATCCATGGGCTATTTCCCATAGGTTTTCAAAGGCAGAGACGGTCATATTCATCTGTATATTATCCACTTAGTTCATTTTCTTATACTAAGCTAAATATTCAATAAAAATCTGCTTATCTGAACTAAAGTCAGTAAATATTATCATAAATATTCTACTACTTTCCAATTTTCAAGTTTCCTGCAAACTCTCGCTTATTTTTCTGGTACTAACTTTAGTTCGAATTTGGCATAATGTCAACATATTTTTAAAATAAGACATTTTTTCCCTGGCTATCTAAGTATCTGATGACTGGCATGCTTACAATGAGTTACTGAATTTAGGTTATCATAATTTATGAAAAGCTAAAAGAAATAAGTGACATATCATTAATTTGGGGAAAAACTTTTTATATCAAGGTCCCAATCAGTTTAAGGATAGGAAAGGCTTAACTCACATATCCTAGACTAAATAACCATCTCACAAAAGATGAAATGCTTTACATTTTCTTACCAACACATCCTGGAATAGTTTCTGGTTATCAGATGGTTGATGAGGCAAGGGTTGCATTACTTGCTCAGTTTTGGGTTCCCCTGATGTTACAGAGCTATTAGTGGCACCCTCTGTTGGTCCACTTTGGAAGCACATGCTTACACTCTCCGCCAGCAGAGGATTTGGAAAGAATACAGGCACATCAGGTTCTTTTTCCACAAGTGGAGAAGAGCTGCTTGAAAGGACATACATATATAAAGTAAGTGTTAGTTATCAAGGTATCTTTAATGTATATTTGAAGTGCAGTAACTTTGGGAGAACGGGGTAAGACTCGGCAGCATTCTGGTTTGTACCGTCAGCTCTTAGTGGTACTAGATAAGCATTTCATCTTGATTGGCTGTATATAAATGGTTAAGATGGTAAATTCTATGTTATTTTGTTTTACAACAACAACAAAAAAACAAGCAAAAACCTTAAAAGGTTTATTAAAACAAACACAATTCCTTATACTGTCAGTCAAAGCTCTCTGAAATTTGGTAGTCAACTTGGCTTTTCAGCCAATCTCTTTCAATGCCTGTTTTATTTTATATTCTGAACAAACTGGATTACTAACAGTACTCTGAATTCTGCCCATAAATTTTGTCTACAACAGAACAGTTCTCAATCTTGGCTACAAATCAATATCACTTGTAAAGTTTTAAAAAATACAACTGTTTGGACTTCTCCCTTCAGAGATTCTGAATTGGTGAAGGGCCCAAATTTACCTGTATTTTCAAGCGCCACTGAGCCAAGACTTACTGTTCTAATGCCTTTAAATTGGCACACTCTCATCAAAATCCTATCTACTGCTTGAGGGACATTTTAAAACTTTGCTTCCTCTATGATGTTCTAAAACCTTAACTGGGTATGTCCTCTTGCTTCGTTCAACCCCCATTAGCACTTCCTTTTATCTCTTAGGTCACATATATTCTCATTTATAATATAGTTTGTTCATTGTGTCTGGGGCAAATTTCTTAATCTCTCTGGGCCTCAGTTTCCTCATTCATCAAATGCGAAAAATGATATCCACCTCCCTGAGTTGAAAAACATGAGACAGGATTAAAGGAGATACAAAGTACCTAGCATAGTACCAGATAAACATAGTGGGTGCTCCATAACTGCTAGTTCTCTTCATTTCCTGCTGCTATCCCCTTGCTTCCTAAATATCACATTGAACCTTTATCTTCAACCATGTTAACTAATTTCACTTTAGTGAAAATACCAAAACTCAAATGTAGAAGCAGAAATCCAGCCTTTAGAGATTTTATGGCTTTTTGGGAAAGTACTTGTACTGAGCAGGATTTTTATCATGCAAACATTTGCAAAAGCACTTTATAAGGAGAGTCCATGTCAGTTACTGAGTTTGCCTTATTCTAACTTTAGCTAAATGATGACAATAATTAGGTACTAATTCTGGTACTATTCTATGTGTTTTAAATACATCAACTCATCTAATCTTTACAATGCTGATAGGTACTACTTTCACCGTCTCCATTTATAGACAGGAAAACAGAGTCATCTAGACATTATGAGACCTGCCCATGGTCACACTGCTGTGATTCAAATCCAGGCAGTTTGGCACCATGCTCTTAATCACTCTACTATATTGCATTTTCAAGAATTTAAAAATATGTGTCTTGGTGTCTAACCTACCAAACAAAAATAAAAGCTAAAAAAGAAGACAAGAACCAAAACATTAAAGATTTCAAATTAAAAAAAATTGTTTAAAGATGATTCTAATATGGCAAGTATTAGTAGGTATGTCCAAAGCACGACTTCTTAAAAAAAAAAAGCAAGCTGTGTCAAAAGAAATATCATCTACCACTCTCCCCTGGGAAAAAGCAACCAATTACCATATATGCTGCAAGCCAAAAAATTTATCTTTCACAAACTGCTTTAACATTAGACTGATTCAGCAAGACATCCAAAGAGGGCAGGGAACCCAGGTGGCCAGGTGCCATGTATGAATACTTAGCACTGGGAACCACAGCATGAATCAGACCAGATGTTTGGGAAGAATCTCCTAAAGAAGCACCCAAACCACCATATACCACACTGGAGATACTATTTAATCCAAGTCATATATTAAGCTGAACAAAAATCAGATTTACATCTGTTATATGTTGGAATCAACAGAGTTAGTTAATTGCCCTGAAAAAGCAATTAACTGCATTCTATCAATGAACTCAGATCTGTTTCTGAAGTTAAAAACCAAAATGGCTTGGAGATTTTTTTTTTTTTGATGTGGATCATTTTTAAAGTCTTTGTTGAATTTGTTACAACATTGCTCCTGTTTTATGTTTTGTTTTTTTGTCCAAGAGGCATGTGGGCTCTTAGCTCCCCAACCAGGGATCAAACCCACACTCCCTATATTGGAAGGCAAAGTCTTAACAAGTGGACTGTCAGGGAAGTCCCTGGATTGGAGACTTTTTAAAGTTCTGACTTAAAAACTACTTCAGGGGTAAAACCTCCTAATTCCTGATAGTCTACAGTTTACAGAAGTTAGGGAGAATAAATAAGGATAACCACAGTTCATGCCTCTTTGTTCTCAGTTTCTATAATTATTCCAAATAAAATGTGGACTTATTTTGGGGCTCACCCCAAATTGCTCTTCCTATCACTGAACGTTTATGAAGGAGCTAACATGGGGAACCAGACACTGGGTCAAGTCCTAAAGATATAGAAATGAGTAGGATCCCTATCCTGTAGGAATTCAGTCTAGTCGGGGAGACACATATACAGATCTTTTTAATACACTTGTGGTACATACTATGAGTACTTAATTGAATTGTAAGGTTAAGACATATACTCTACTGAGCAAAGCAGATAAATATTTCTAGTTTTCTGGAGGGGTGTATTTATTGTTTTAATCATTATTGTAACCAGAATAATTTAAAATGTCAAATATTATCAAAAGGCTTATAATTTTAAAAAGTAATCAACGGCCTGCCCCATGCCACCCCCACCACTGAATTCACCTCTTTTAAAACTGTTTCATGTGATATATTACCCTGTAGTGTTTTAACTTACATTATTGCACTACCTTTAACATTTATTCTACACCTGATCCCTTCCACCACAGTCAATTCCGAGGCACCTTCACCTCACTTGGTCTTTAGTCTATTAACGAGTCTCCCTACTTCCACTCTTAATCCTCATCAGTTCACTTGCCACAAAACAGCTAGAATGGCCTTTAAAAAAAGAAAATCAGATCATACCAGCCCATCATTTAAAATCCTCCCTGGTTCTAATGAACACAAAATAAATTCAGAACTCCTTTTTACAACCTACAAAGCCCTACATAATTTGGTTCCTGCCTGTTATCTCTGACCATATTTCCTGTGCTCTCTCAGTCACTAAGTTCAGCCACAATGGCTTTCCTGCTTGTTTCTGGAACTCTCAAGCTCAGGCACACCTCAGGGTCTACACTTGCCATTTCCTCCACCTGGAACACTCTTTGCCAGATATTGTCATGGTTGGCTTCTTCTCATCATTCAAGCCACTGCTCAAATGTTACCCCCTCAGGGAAGGCTTCTTTCACCACCCTACTTAATAATGCCTCCTCACTCCCATGCCACTATCCCAGTTACACTCCACTTGGTCACCCTGGTTTATTTTCTTCAGGCAGTTGTCATTATATGAAATTATATGATTTCCTGCCGATGTGGTTACTGTTTGTCTCTACAACTCATGGAAATTCCATGATGTCAGGAGCTTTGTCTGACCTACTGCTCAATCTCTAGGGCCTAGTTCTGTGGCAGCACATACCAGAAACTCAAAGAATATTTGTTGAGTTTATTTCCAAATTTGCTAAGGATCTAAATTACTTCACAATCCTTATCTTTTTTTAATGAAAATTTCATAATGAAAAATTTCAGACACAAGAGGGAATAGTTTAACAAATCACTATGTACCATCACTTTTTAAAATTACCTACTCAGTCTACCTTACTTCAACTATACCCCTAGCCATTTCATCCCCACCAGCTTATTCTGAAGTATATCTCAGGTAACAGGTTGTATCTCTCAGAAATAAAGACTTAGCTATACATATATAATTGCAATATGGCAGATCTTTAAAAATTTACAAAATTCAGGACCCCAGCTCCAACTGGGATCTAGTGTTATCAGAATCTCTACAGTGAGGCCTGAGCATACATATTTTTGAAATTTTCTTCAAATGTTCTGATTCAGTCAGACTGTTTTACACATCCAGTGAGCGACATCTGGGAATGGTTCTAGAAAGCTCAGAATTATCTGTTACAGGGAATTCCCTGATGGTCCAGTGGTTAGGACTCCTCGATTCCACTGAAGGGGGCACAGGTTCAATCCCTGGTCAGGGAACTAAGATCCCGCATGCCACGCAATGCGGCCAAAAAAGAAAATTCAAAAAAAAGAGAAAAGAATTGTCTGTTACATAGGAATCACATTAGGAAAGACACCAATGAAAATACTTTTAGAAAACAAACAGTTTCTGAGTTAGAGTACCAGAAGAATATTAGAATTTAAAAAGAAAAAAAGAGGTAAGATGAATACTGAATCAAAGAGATCTTACTTGGATATAGAAAGTTGCTGATTAAATTCTTCCACAGCAATGTTGCTCTCTTCAAAACTGGGAATATCAACAGCTTTTAATGAAGATGCACTACCAGGAGTACTTGTGACTTCATTATTAATATCGACAGAAAAATTCATGTCCTCACTGGAAATCTTGGTATCATCTTGTCTCAGCTGAGATTCAGGCTCTTGATCATCACCTGCCACATTCCAAAACAAGCTGGCACCTAGACGTTAGATGATTTAACAGATACTGAAACAAACATTCACTTATAAAAATAATTCTCTGACAAACCTTTGTTAAGTAACACTAGCTATATTAGTTTAACACAATTACCCAGAACTGTTTTCAGATTATATTTTCTCAGAAATGCCATGAAGAGGTAAGTGAAAGGTGAAAAGAGAGAAAACTGGGGTACAAAGGGAAAGAGGACATTCTGGGCCCTACCTCTTCAAGAGGTGTGGCTCTCAAATGATGTGTTTTACCTATCAAGGTTCTAAATATGATTTGGGGTGTATATGTGTTTTGAAAACTACTGTTCTGAAAAACAGGAGAAAATATATAAAATGCAAATCCCTAGGCTCTCTGATTTTGATTCTTAAATACAATATTTATGATGCTATATTAGAGATGTATCAGACATACATAATATCAGGCGAGTATTTAAAAATCAAATGTCGGGACTTCCCTGGTGGCGCAGTGGTTAAGAATCCACCTACCAATGTAGGGGACACGGGTTTAAGCCTTGGTCCGGGAAGATCCCACATGCTGCGGAGCAACTAAGCCTGTGCGCCACAACTACTGATCCTGCGTGCCACAACTACTGAAGCTCGCGCGCCTAGAGCCCGTGCTCCACAACAAGAGAAACCACCGCAACGAGAAGCCTGCACACCGCAATGAAGAGTAGCCCCCACTCGCCGAAGCTAGAGAAAGCCCGCGTGCTGCAACAAAGACCCAACACAGCCAAAAATAAATTAAAAAAAAAAAAGGCCTTCTATTTTGCTTACCAAATGAAGTAGACATGGCTTTGTGAAATATGCAGTAAAGCCTCTCCATGACACAGTAATGTGTAGAGTACCAGACAACTCAGAACCCTGTGTTTCCCCACTGAGCCCTATTTTCTCTACCATCTGTTCTGCCATCTCTCAATTCCACCAAGATTCTACATTCCCTTCAAAGCCCAGAATCAATAACACTGCATAGATGAAACCTTCCCTGATCCCTCAAACCACAGATGACTTCTCTCATTAGAACTGGGGGTTCATCTTGAGAAAGCAGCAAAAACAAACAATATATTATGTTATATGGTTTCCAATCTGTTTTCAGGTATAGTTTTCAGAAAGAGTAAAATTACACAAAGACTTAAGTTATACTCTCATCACCTTGGTTTTGACATTATGTGTACCATGTACAAATTTAAAAAATGAAATTACCTGTGCTTACAGCAATGCTTACACTTTTTCTCATGTGCAAAGCAGGGGGAGATTGTGCTTCCATGGAAACCAACTCCATTTGTCTGGCAGCTTGCACTGTGTCTTCAACAGTGGTTGTCTTAGGGGAACAGGGCTGCAGAGACTGTGCTTCCAACAAACGCTGAATCTGTATCAATTAAAAACATACTTTACACTGACAGTGAAGTAATCAACCAAACTGGCATAAGAGTTTAAAAATGAATTACAAAGTGCCCCCGTTATAAATAACTGACTTTTAACTATATTTTCTCACATTTCAACTACATTATACCATAAAACTTAATCAATGTCGAAAATCATTGTCATTAGTTATTAAGAACTTAAGTGGGCTATCTATAAATTTAAAAATAAAAACATACAGGTGTTTAGATTAGCATTCATAAATTGACACTCACATAGAAAAGCCTTAATGTTAACACTTCAAACATTTTATTCCTATTTCACTTACAAACCAAAAGTAAGATAGGAGGCATACTCTAACTCCATATACCAAATTTGAACAATTTTTTACACAAGATTCATCTTATAAAAGCTAACCAGAATTGCCCGCATTTGGTCATGCTGAAACTGGAAATATTAATAACAGTCTCTAACACTGAGTGCTTCCTGTTTACAAGACACTACAATAAGAGCTCTTATGTATGATTTTTACAATGACTCCATGAAGAACGTACTACTATTAAGCACACTTTACACAGAAAAAAACTTGAGGCACTAAAAATAAAGTTACTTGCCCAGATCACATAACTAACAAGTAGCAAAGCTGAAGTTCAAACACCAAAAGCTTCCCCTCCTCCTTTTAAAATTGAGATGTGATTCACATACAATAAAACTTATCCCTTTGAAGTATACAATTCCATAGTTTTTAGGATATTCACAAAGTCTGCATCCATCACCACCATCTAACTCTACAATATTTTCATCAACCCCCGAAAAATCTCTGTACCCATTAGCTGTCACTCTCCATGGCCCCAGAACCTAGCCTTTGGCAGCAACTAATCTACTTTCTGTCTCTGTAGATTTGCCTATTCTGGACATTTGATATAAATGAAACCAAACAATATGTGGCCTTACATCTTGCTTCTTTCACTTAGCATAACGTTTTCAAAGTTCATCTGTGCTGTAGTACCTATCAGTACTTCATTCCTTTTGATGACTGAAATATTCCATTGTACAGATAATGTCACACTGTGTTCATCTATTCATCAGTTGATAGACTTTGGATTATTTCATCCTTGGCTATTATAAATAATGTTGCTATGAACATGTGTATACAAGTTTTTGTGTGAACATATTTTTTCATTTCCCCTGGATATACACCTAGGAGTGGAAAAGCCTCCCTTTTTAAACACTGTAATTTTCTATTTCCCTGTAAGTTATACTGTTGTGTTCAACTCATTAACTTTAGTAGATTAACTTTATTAATATAGGAAAATAAGTATTATCAATAATTGTTGAGATCAATAGAAATACGACCTGCATTAATAATACAAAGTGGCATATGTACTTATAGTGGTTTGGAGCATGGGCTTTAGTGTCATGAGGATATAAGTTTAAATCCTACTCTGCTACCGTTTGGAAAAGCTATTTAGCTACTATGAGCTTCAACATTACCTAAAACTAAGGTTGTTGTGAGGACTAAGAAATAAACAAAATAACTGTAATTTGTTGAGTGTTTACTATAGCCTCATCCTACAGTAAGCACTTTATCTAGACTGACAGGTGTGTGTGTGTGTGAATATATATACATATACATATAAATTCATTTAACCATCAAATCTACATATAATACCAATCACTGCCCTCAATTTACAGCTGAGAAAAGTGAGGTTTAGAAAGACTGCCTAGGAAGTACTCGATAAGAGATTTATTATAAAGCTATAGAGATTAAACTGAATGGTAATAGTGCTGGAATAGACAGGCAGATCAATGGGGAACACAGTACAGAAACAGATACAAACACATGATACTTTAATTATACAATAAAAAATGCATTTCTAAATCACTAACAAAAAGATATATTATTCAGTAAATATATGGAGTCAGTCATCTAAGGATTAAAAATAAAAAAATCTTTTATCTCATATACCAAAATAAAGCAACAAATATAATCCTGGGGGCGTGGTGGTAATGAAGACTAAATTTTTTATGATCTTAAAGGGAAGAGGCTCTTCTAAACATAATACAAAACCCAAAAAGAAAATGACTGATAAATCTAATTATGTCTAAGCTGGAATATTCTGTACAAATGATTAAAACACAAAACACTTAAGACAAACTGTAAGAAATACCACATACAGATGATAAAGAACCAATTTCCTTAATATACAATAAGCTCTTATAAATTGATTAGAAAAGAACTTAATAGAAAAATGGGTAAATAGCAGAGACTTTATAGAAAGAAAATACAAATGGCCAATAAACAATAAAATGATCACTCATAATAATACAATGCAAATCAAACATTTCTATTAATAAAGACTGATAACAATTTTAAGAGTAGATATGTCCAGTATTAGAGACATGGGAAAAATTTTCAAGTATTAAATTGGTATAGCCTTTCTGGTGGCCTTTTTCACTCATTCAAGTTACAAAATATGTATTAAACAACTGTTTTTTGTTTTTTGTTTTTTTTTTGCAGTACGCGGGCCTCTCACTGTTGTGGCCTCTCCCGTTGCGGAGCACAGGCTCTGGATATGCAGGCTCAGCGGCCATTGCTCACGGGCCTAGCCGCTCCGCGGCATGTGGGATCTTCCCGGACCGGGGCATGAACCCGTGTCCCCTGCATCGGCAGGTGGACTCTCAACCACTGCGCCACCAGGGAAGCCCTGAACAACTGTTTTAAGTGAAGTATTATTCAAGGTGCTAAAGAATACAGTGATGAAGCTCCCTGCTTAGAGCTCCCTAGAGACAAAAAACTAAAACATGTAATTAAGGCCTGACTGAATGATGAGAAAGAGCTAGCCATTAGTAGAATTAGAAGAATGTTTCAGGCAAAGGGGACTAGAAGCTTAAGCACATAAAGTGGAAAGATGTTTGTGTTTTTGAAGAACAAAAAGCATACCACTGCAGCTGAAGTGTAGTCAACATGGAAGACAGTGGCAAGAGATGAGCGAGGAGAGGGAGACAGAAGATGAACCCAAAGGATTTTGAGGGTCAAGGTAAGAAATTTTGATTTTATTTTAATTGCAATGGAAAACCATTGTGTTTTAAGCAGGATCCCTATGATCTGACTTGGGCTTTTAAAAAGATGGCTCTCATGTTTCCAACTGCAGGAAAACATGAGGGAACAGTACTGGAAGCAGCATGTATGGAGAAGAGAAAATGATGGTTTGAATTAGGGTGGTAGCAGGAAAGATGGTAAAGAATAGTTAAGTTCAGGATACAGCTAGAAAAGTAAAAGCCTTGGTTTTTATGCATAGGATTTTGGCCTGAGCAGCAGGATGAGAAGTGATGTCATTAACTGAGATGGTAACGATAATGAAAATAATAATAATAGTTAACATTTACTGAGCACTATATGCCAGGCACTATTCTTGGCCCCTACCTAGTAACTCATTCAGCCCTTAGAACTCCATACACTTATGTATTCCTCTTTTGTGGATGAGAAAACTTAAGTCAGACACATAAAGTAACTTGCCCAAGATTGTATAACTTACGTCACACCAAAATTGGATTAGAACCCAAGGAGTCCACTCTCTTTAACCACTACACCAAAATAAGACTTTGAATATTAGAAGAGGAGCAAGTTTGGGTACCTTTGAACATTTAAATGTGTGTTCCCTTTGACTTCAAAATTTTACTTCTAGAGATCTATGCCACAGTGGTACATGCATATATACAGAAGATACAAGTATCTTCTGTATATCTTCTGTATATAAGGGTGTTCACTGCTGCACTGTTTACAAAAGCAGAAACTTCAAACTGCTGAAATAATTGATAAGAGACCAATTAGACGATTTCTTGTACATAACAAGGGAATCCTATGCAGAATAAGACAGTTCTATAGAAACGTATATAGAAAATGTTATGATACTCTCAAAAAATTTAAATAGGGACTTCCCTGGCAGTCCAGTGGTTAAGAAGACTTTGCCTTCCAATGTAGGGGGTGCAGGTTTGATCCCTGGTCGGGGAGCTAAGATTCCACATGCCTCGTGGCCAAAAAAACAAAACATAAAACAGAAGCAATACTGTAAGAAATTCAATAAAGACTTTAAAAACTGTCCACATCAAAAACATCTTAAAAAAAAAAGTTTAAAAAAAAAGTTAAATAAGATGTTACCTTAAAAAAGTTTTAAAAAATATGTTAGCAAAATACTATGTGAATTTATCATAGAAGCATTTTCTACATCATCTTTTGTGTTCTCCAAGTATGACTCATAATCTACACCAGAGCCAGTAGTCTATAATTTACATTTTAAGTATATAAATCCCAAGTACTAAGATTTCTAAATAGCTTAGAAGACCTTTTTAGCCGCTATTATCTTTTTTCAAAAAACAAGATCAAGGGCTTCCCTGGTGGCGCAGTGGTTGAGAGTCCACCTGCCGATGCAGGGGACGTGGGTTCGTGCCCCGGTCCGGGAAGATCCCACATGCCGCGGAGCGGCTGGGCCCGTGAGCCATGGCCGCTGAGCCTGCGCGTCGAGAGCCTGTGCTCCGCAACAGGAGAGGCCACAACAGTGAGAGGCCCGCATACCGCAAAAAAAAAAGACCAGAAAGAAAGAAAAATTTCTTTTCAATGTGAAATATTTAGCCACATTAAAAATTCTGCCAAATGTTTATAATCTTTTGTTACATTTTACAATTTCAGAGGATATACCTGGGTTCAAAAAAACAGCAAAGCCGAATTTTTCTTGGGTGTCTTATCTAAAGCATTTTAAAGCAGAATTTGAAAAATGTCATTATCTTGTTTTTGCAAAATGCGAACACTATGACCCCAATTTTATAAAAGACTTTTAAAAAAAAAATCACACATGTATATATGTCCATTTTACATATATTAGTATAGTTATAGGGTCATGGAAAAAACTATGAAAGTATCTACTTCAGGTTGTTTCCATTGGTACCACGGGGAAAGGAAGGAGTGGGGGGTTTGCGGTAGGTATGTGGAAGAAGGGTGTCAGTTAGCAAAGAAAGAAAAAGACACAATACAATAAAGACTAAACTGTGCAAGGATATAATTAAAAGACTAAGAACTTTGTCATAAAGGCCTGAAGAAAGGAAGCATTTCAGAATAAAATGAGTAGAACAAGCCTAGTATAGATACACAGAGGCGGCACTACATGTACTCTGTAAGGGTACACTGGCTAAAGGTTAGTTTACACACTATAGGGTTGACAAACTACAGAGTATCAGAACCTACTGTGCAGGCTTTATATTTAGTTGTATATAGAGTTTAGTAAATTATACAGACTTCTCATTAGAGGCAAAAAGTGAAAGAAAAATACAATTATGTTGTAGGTTAGGATATGCACAAGACAGAGAAGAGAGGACTTGCTTTCTAGGCCTAGTTCTACTCCTAACTAGCAATGTGTCATTGGGTAAATTATTTTTTCTCTCTAATCCTCATTTTACTTACCTGTAAAACAGGGACTAGAATTCAGTTTCCAAGGTCTCTTCTAGTTCTGACATTCTACAATTCTACTCCATAAACTATAATTACTGAAGAGTTGCCAGTTATTTTTTCAAAACCCTATTAATACCAAGAATTTAACAGAAGAAAGCTAGCAAACCTGTGCCTGAAGTAGTCGCAGCTGTCTGTCTTGCTCTGTGACGAACCTATACGCATCCGGAGATAGTCCCATCATTCCATTATCTGACCCAGTCTTGGGGGTGTGCACGCATACTGCACAAGGCCATGGGTTACATGAGTCCACGTGTGGAGGTAGTCTTGCCACAGGCGATGGTTCTACATTGCTGTGGGAAGAACAATCCCCCATGTTTCCCTGAGGTCTCAAGGCTACAGGACTACTTGAGGAACAGAATGCATTATACTGAGCTGGACATCCACTTGGATGAAATAATGAATGTTTTTGAAGGGCTTCAGACTGGAGGTCTTGAGTGGATCCTACTGTATTCATTCCTTGCCAAGAATTTATTGGACTATATTGAATACAGCCATGATGCTGAAAACAATTGCAAACATTTGTGGAATAGTAAGATGGTGGTGGGGGAGTAGGTATCTGAAATTCCATTGGTCTTCCTGAATTATGGGGTGAAAAAACAAAATTGTGTGGGTGGGACTGTGGGGCAAAGGAAGACTGCCTGGAATTAAATGTGGAGGATCTTACAGGATACTCTTCTTTGTGTACATTTCCAGCAGAAACTGTTTGAAGCTTTTCAGATGCCTCAGGAGACGGTCCATTAAAAGAAGATGGTGTAACACTGCTCCTGATATGGGGGTTGTTCCCTTTCTTACAGGTAGATGGCCGTCTTACTTTGCAGTGTCTCAAAGGAGCAGTGTCCTGGTTTAATTGATTTGGTAGCCCTCTCACGGAAGGCTCTCCAGCTTCAACTTCTGGGCTGTGTTTCTCATCATAAAGCTGCGGTTGCAATGGCTCAAAGTGTTCAGAATGGTTAATCAACAAAGGAGGATTTTCATTATTCACCATTTCCAATGGGTTAGGCACAGGGTTTGATTCTATGAAGTTGCCATCCAATACAAGTGAAAGTTCAGGAACTGATGGCTGGATCTTAGAAACCTGTAAGTGGGAAAGAAATTAAAGAGGAAAAAGTACCTTTTAGGATAATGATATATGCTTCATTTTCCTTTGATTAGTATTTTCCAAATTACATCCAGTTATTTATTAAAAAGTGTTTATTCTTTATTTAGACAGTTAACAAATATTTTCTGGGCATCTATGTGCTAGTACTAGAAATGCAACTGTGAACAAAATAAATAAGGTCCTTGCCCTCACAAACTTATTTAACAATGAAACTCCTTTCACTGGAACACTGATTAATGTTGCTTAGATCACAGAACACAATATGGGAAACTATGTTATAACAGACCTCTTTTTACCCTCTCTGAAAAAAAAATTATCAGACCTGATGCTTCAACACATCTAGTAAAGAATAATGTTTCTGCATCTTAAATAAGGGTCTTCCAATAAGTATTCAGAATATTCTACTAAGTGAAATTATTCACTGCTATTCTTTTTACTGATAGCAACTAAAAGAGTTGGAAGAGAGCCAAAAAGAATAAACAAAATACTAGCTGTGGCGAATTTGGTTATAATTTAATATTAATTTTAAAAAGCCTTTCTCATACCTTTTTCTTCTAATAAGTAATTAAGACACAACAATTCTAAAATAACCCACTAGTTGGCCTCAATAAAAAAATTATGGCAGGTTATTAGCAATCTCCAAAAGGAAATAGAATGTTTTCTCAGAATATGGTAATAAGAAACGATGTTGAGCTCTGGTTAATGTACAGAATGTTGTGTCTATATGGGTTAAAAGCACCAGATTCTGAAACTAAACCTCCTAAATCACTAGGTTTACCAAATCCCAAACTTCCTGAATTCCAGCTTTACTACTTAATAGTTATATAATCCTAGGCAGGTAACTTAACCAATCTGTTCCTCAGTTTTCTCTGGGAATAATAATTATATATACTTATTACAATATGTGTACATATTCATATATATTATTACATATAATAATTATATGTACCTATGAGGAATATATATATATCTCTTTATATATAGTCAAAGCCATATACATATAGATAGCTATAGATATCTTAGAATGAACTTAAGGAAATTTTAGGTAATATTATTGAGTGCTTTAACATGAAGAGACTTTTAGGTTTCTAATCACAAAGGTGAGTTCTAAGATCAGTGATACCTTCTGACTCACTGGATGAGGACTAGGAATTGGTCTTGGAGAAACATCTTCATCTTCAACACCAGAGTCATGATCACTTATTGGCATTTTCCCTGGAGGTAACTTTTGAGAAGACCTAAAGAACAGAGGGGAGAAAATATAAATCTTCAGTAATTTAGTTTTCATTTGTTCTTTCTTTCTGAAGCTCAATAAAGTCCTTTAATAAGCCACAATAGTATCTGGATCATTTAATTTAGTATCTGACAACCAAAAATTATTTTATTTTTTCAGGCCAGTGCCAGATGATCAGGAAAGCTGAGCCAGTCAGACTCATGCTTAATAATTTACCCTCTTCTCCTGATCATGGCAAGTTTAACCCAGTTATTCTTTTTTTTAATTTATTTTTAATTGAAGTATAGTTGAATTACAATGTTGTTAATTACTGCTGTACATCAAAGTGACTCAGTTATCTATCTATCTATCTATACACACACACACACACACACACACACACACACGCACGTGCGGGCACACATACATTCTTTTCCATATTCTTTTCCATTATAGTTTATCACAGGATACTGAATGTGCTATACACAGTAGGACCAGAATATCCTATACACAGTAGGATCTTGTTGTTTATCCATTCTATATATACCAGTTTGCACTGATAATCCCAAACTCCTAACCCAAACTTCTCCCGCCCCCCTCCCCCTTGGCAACAAGAAGTCTGTTCTCTACGTCCCTGATTTTGTTTCTGTTTCACAGATAGGTTCATTTGTGTCATATTTTAGATTCCACATATAAGTGGCATCATACGGTATTTGTCTTTCTCTTTCTGACTTACTTCACTTAGTATGATTATCTCTAGTTGCATCCATAACCCAGATAATCTTAATGTCATAATAAAGCAATAGTTACTGAGCATTTTCTGATTAATCACTTAGGGGAGTATAGAAATTAATAAGATACAGAGCTTGCCATCAAAAATTTATTATCTGATAAGAGAAATGTATACTCACTGTATTAAACATACTGCATTAAACACTGTGTTAGAAAGAAAAATCAAGTAAGGAATTACATTTTCTATGTACCTCTATCTGTGATGGTAAAAAACTCTGAGACATTAATGGAAATACCTCCTTCCATTTAGTCAGTTGAAGTTATTGTGTCACAGGTGCCATGTCCCAGTAGAACATAGAAAAATTTTAAGTGCTGGTACTGAGTTTCAAAAGCTGAAATTAGAGTTTAAGACTAAAATTTGAAAGACTATACACATCCAGTTTTTTTCCATCCTAAACTAAATAAAATCTCAGTAGATGAGGTAAGGAAGACAAAAGAAAAGCCAGAAGGAAGCTAAGAGAGCTTAGACATCAATGGAACTCCTAAGAAAGGGTCCTGTCTCCTTAGCAGGAGAACAACAGAAACCCCCAAGTAGATATGGAAGATTTGACAGCAGAATAGACCTTAGTCCCAAACCCTGATAGTCTGTAGAGGCAAACACAGAGTTCTTTCTGTGCCAAGGTGCTGCAATGAAACAATCTCACAAAGCTCTCCTCCCACACCCAAGAAGGACATGGAGAATACAGAATGATATTCCATATGCCTCAGTGCAGCATGGGCATGACCCAGAGAGCCAGTGACCTGAATAGGGTAAGGAGGTCGCAGCAGGATCCTGCACAAACCAACTGCCAAAAACCAGATGCAAATGAAAACACCTCAGGGACTTCCCTGGTGGCGCAGTGGTAAGACTCCACACTCCCAATGCAGGGCGCCTGGGTTCGATCCCTGGTCAGGGAACTAGATCCCACATATATGCCTCAACTAAGGAGCCAGCAAGCGGCAACTATAGAGCCCGCAAGCCAGAACTAAGGAGTCTGCCTGCTGCAACTAAGACCTGGTGCAACCAAAGAAAGAAAGAAAGAAAAAGAAAGAAAGAAAGAAAGAAAACACCTCAGCAGATGGCTGAGTGGTGTGGATGGATGATAATCATGTCACCCCACATCACCAGTAGTGGCAGAGCATTAGTCCCCTCTAAATTACATATAATCTCAGAAGAAACAGAATAAACAAACCTTGAATTAACTGAAATTTGGCTTCTATAACTGAGCAAAATGAATAGGGGCTCAAAATAGAAATTAATTTCAATTACTTTTTTTTTTGGCTGTGGCACCGCACGGCTTGTGGGATCTTAGTTCTCCAACCAGGGATCAAACCCAGGCCCCAGCAGTGAAAGCACGCTGTCCTAACCACTGGACCACCAGGGAATTCCCTCAATTACTTTTAAAAAGAAGAAAAGTAGGGGACTTCTCTGGTGGTCGACTGGTTAAGACTTTGCACTTCCAATGCTGGGGAATCGGGCTCGATCCCTGGTTGGGGAACTAAGATCCCACATGCTGCACCAAAAAAGAGAAAAGAATAAAAACAAAAAAAGTTACATTTTTGGTACACCTGAGTTTGTGGCAAGGAATTAATATTTGCTACATACTTACTTATGATAAACATATACAAATATACACATAGATACACATATATAAAATTTCCCAACGCTGAGCAATAAAATCCATTTCTGAGGGACTTCCCTGGCCATCCAGTGGTTAAGACTGTGCTTTCACTATAAGGGGTGCAGGTTCAATCCCTGGTCAGGGAACTAAGATCCCACATGCTGTGTGGCACAGCCAAAAAAACACAAAAAACAAAAAATATTCATTTCTGAGCTTTTTTAGCACCCAAGACAAAAAGAAAAAACTTAATGTTGTATAATTTTAATACCAGTTATCTAGGTAAGATAAACATTTTATTAAAATTAAAATCTAAAAATAAGTGATTCTTGGGGCTTCTCTGGTGGCGCAGTGGTTGAGAGTCCGCCTGCCGATGCAGGGGACACGGGTTCGTGCCCCGGTCCGGGAAGATCCCACATGCCGTGGAGCGGCTGGGTCCGGGAGCCATGGCTGCTGAACCTGCGTGTCCGGAGGCTGTGCTCCGCAAAGGGAGTGGTCACAACAGTGAGAGGCCCGTGTACCGCAAAAAAAAAAAAAAAAAAAAAAGAGTAAAAATAACTGATCCTTATCAAAGCTTTGGTCAGAGTTGAAAATAGACACGGCCGGACTTCCCTGGTGGTGCAGTGGTTAAGAATCCACCTGCCAATACAGGGGACACAGGTTCGAGCCCTGGTCCCAGAAGATCCCACATGCCGCGGAGCAACTAAGCCTGTGCACCACAACTACTAAGCCTGCACTCTAGAGCCCAAGAGCCACAACTACTGAGTCCATGTGCTACAACTACTGAAGCCTGTGGACCTAGAGCCTGTGCTTGGCCACAACAGAAGCCACCGCAATGAAGAGCAACCCCCGCTCGCTGCAACTAGAGAAAGCCCATGCGCAGCAACGAAGACTCAATGCAGCCAAACATAAATAAGTAAATTAATAAATTAATTAATAAATAAAAAAAGAAAACAGACACGGTTTTTCAACAATGTTAAAGAAATTCCAAGTGCCCCCTTAATTTGGCTTTTTCTTCCATAAACACTCAATAAAATCTTGAATAAAACCTTAAACCTTAAGACAATGAAGGTGGTCCTGCAAGTCTGTAAGAATATAGTTTTCTGCTGATCTAACCCGCTTCAAGAATAACTTAACAGCTTCCCTGGTGGCGCAGTGGTTGAGAATCTGCCTGCTAATGCAGGGGACACGGGTTCGAGCCCTGGTCTGGGAGGATTCCACATGCCGCAGAGCAACTAGGCCCGTGAGCCACAACTACTGAGTCTGGAGCCTGTGCTCCGCAACAAGAGAGGCTGCGATAGTGAGAGGCCCACGCACCGCGATGAAGAGTGGCCCCCACTTGCCGCAACTAGAGAAAGCCCTCGCAGAGAAACGAAGACCCAACACAGCAAAAAAAAAAAAAAAAAAAAACTCCTCAACATCTTCTAAAAAAAAAAAAAAAAGAACAACTTAAAATGCCCAAAGATAGCATATACCTCAGACATCTTTCTAATCCCCAGAACCTGTGAATATGTTAGTGTAAAAGGAAAAAGGGAGTTTGCAGATATGATTAAGTATCTTGAGATGTGGAGGCTCAATGTAATCACAATGGTCCTTATAAGATGGAGGCAAGATGGTCAGGCAGAGATGGAGATATGAGGAGGATAGAAGAAGTCAGAGAGAGATTTGAAGATGCTATGCTGCTAGCTTTGAAGATGGAGTAAGACAAGGAATGCAGGTGGCCTCTAGAAGCTGGAAAAGGGAATATGGATTCACCACTAAAGCTTCCAAAAGGAATGCAGCCCTACCATCACTTTGATTTTAGCCCCAAAGATCCATTTTGGACTCCTGACCCCCAGAACTAGAAGATAATAACTTTGTATTGTTTGAAGTCACTTAAGTTTGTGGTACTTTGTTAGAACAGCAATAGGAAACCAATATGGATATAGTCATAATTCCCATTTTACAGATGGGATAGTGATGTTTACAACCAAGACTTGAACACATATATGTCTTATACCATAACCTGAACTCACAACTATTATGTTGTAGCCTCTATAAATAGTTGGCATATCTGGCACTTATTTTAAAACTGTATCATAGTTAACTTCCACCTACAGAATCAAGTGTTAAGGACAGATGAATGAATGCTATTTAAAAAAGGTCAAGGGGCTTCCCTGCTGGCGCAGTGGTTGAGAGTCCGCCTGCCAATGCAGGGGACAAGGGTTCGTGCCCTGGTCCGGGAGGATCCCACATGCCGCGGAGCGGCTGGGCCCGTGAGCCATGGCCACTGAGCCTGCGCGTCCGGAGCCTGTGCTCCGCAACAGGAGAGGCCACAACAGTGAGAGGCCTGTGTATCGCAAAAAAAAAAAAAGGTCAAGCTAGGGACTTCCCTGGTGGTCCAGTGGTTAAGACTTAGTGCTCCCAATGCAGGGGGCACGGGTCTGATCGCTGTTCGGGGAATTAAGATCTTGCGTGCCAGGCGGCACGGCCAAAAAAAAAGAAAAGGTGAAGCTATTTTCGCAATAATTGCAATAATCTATAATGAACCTTATACCTGCTTGTTTCTCATACAAGATACTAAACAGATAGTATTAAAGAGGCCCAAAGATAGGTTAAGGTTATAATCAAAAAGTTGAGAAAAGGACAAATCAGTTGTAAGTGCAAGTTAAAAATAACAAGTTTCTGAGCTACAGAATCAAAGAATAAACCAGCATTCCAAAGTAACTTTTAAATGAGGTTATTAAATACTTGGCAAATATTAACTTAAATTAATGAACCTCTCAAATAATACAGAGAATTCAACACTCTATTACTGAACTATAAATTCCATGAGGAAAGGGATCGTGTCTGCATCTGTTTTTAATACCACTATATCCCCAGCTCTTAGCACATTATCAGGCACATAGTAAAATAAATGAGAAAGCTAGAATAGGGATATGAAGGGTTAATTTTATGTGTCAACTTGGCTAGGCCACAGTAGCCAGATTTTTGGTCATACATTATTCTAGATGTTTCTGTGAAGGTATTTTTAAGATGAGATTAACATTTAAATCGGTAGACTCTGAGTAAAGCATATAATCCTCCATAATGTGGGTGGGTCTCATCCAATCAGCTGAATGCCTTAATAGAACAAAGACTGACCTCCCCAAGAGGAGGGAATTCTGCCAGCTGACCACCTTTGGACTCTAACTGCAACTTTTCTTAGGCTGCCAGCCTACACTGCAGATTTTGGCCCCGACAAGCCTCCCCAACTGCACAAATCAATTCCTTAACACAAATCTCTCTATGTATATATATCCTGTCGCTTCTGTTTCTCTGGAGAACCCTAATACAAAGGAAATATCTACTTTACCATAAAAGGTATATATGGACCCAAAAATTCACAACCATTATTTAATATTCTCCAAGTGCATTTGCTTTAAAAGTTTTCTTTTTTAGGTAGAGGAGTTATTTTTTATAGTAGTTTATCTGATAGGCCTAGGTTTAATACTACAAGGAAGGGAAGAAGAGAAGGCAAACTAAACAAAAACAGGATGCTTCTTCTTAAACAAGATAATGTCTCGACAAATACTTTTGTTCCCCTATGTAATAAATCAACTCAAATGAGAACCATATTAGAGTTGTCACTTCATTAAAATGATCATCCAACTTCTGAGTATGAAGGAATGCATTTAAAGCAAGGATACCTATGGTAAAAGATTTACAAATAGTTTCCTCAGAAATATTTAGGGAGTTACTTTAATTACTCACCAAAAAACTAATAAAATTAATTTAAAAAGTACACATGACAATAAAATATCTTTTACCTCTTAATTGAAAGATTCTTGGAAACTTTGTTAAAAAACTCTCTTTCTGCATTCTGGCCTTCAGCACTCAGTTCAAAATAGACTGGGTTTTTGTCAGAAGGTTCAACATTCTGAAATAAAGTACGTCATACTTTGAGATGTGACTTACATAAACACCAGAGAATTCTATTTAGATGACAAGTAGCTCTGAAACACTGGGGGGAAGGCGACTTCTGATTTCTGAAACTATAATCTTTTAAAAAAAATAATTCTTTCAACTGAGATATAATTGACATATGACATAATACTTTCAGGTGAACAACATAATGATTCAATATTTGAATATACTGTGAAACACACACTACAATAAATCTAGTTAACCATCCATCACCATGCAGAATGATAAATATTTTCTTATAAGAACTTTCAAGGACTTCCCTGGTGGCACAGTAGCTGGGAATCCATCTGCCAATGCAGGGGACACGGGTTCGACCCGTGGTCCCGGGGGTATCCCACATGCCGCAGAGCAACTGGGCTCATGCGCCACAGCTACTGAGCCTGTGCTCTGAAGCCCACGAGCCACAGCTTCTTGGCCCCTGTGCCACAACTGCTGGAGCCCGTGCACTGGGAGCCTGAGCTCTGCAACGGCAGAGGCCACCACAATGAGAGGCCTGCACACCGCAACGAGGGGTGGCCCCTGCTCGCCACAACTAGAGAGCCTACGCACAGCAACGAATACCCAACGCATCCAAAAAGTAAATAAATAAATTTTAAAAAAAAAGAACTTTCAAAATACAATATAGCATTATTAACTATACTCACCATGCTGTATATTATATCCCCATTACTTATTTACTTTATAACTGGAAGTTTGTACCTTTTGACCACCTTTGGCCATTTTGGCCACCCTCAAACCCCCCCCCCCAACCTCTTGCAAACCACCAATCTGTTCTCTGTGTCTGTGAGTTCAATGAAATGTTTTTTTGTTGTTGTTTAAATACTGCACATATAAGTGACATATGGTATTTGCCTTTCTCTGTTTTATTTATTTCACTTAGCACAATGCCCTGGAGGTCCATCTATGTTGTCACAAATGGCAGGATTTCCTTCCTTTTTTTACAGCTGAATATTTTCTCATTATATTAATATAATATGATATAATGTAATATAATATAAGATAAATTACATTTTCTTTATCCATTCACCCATCCATGGACACTTAGGTTGCTTTAATATCTTGGCTATTGTAAATAATGCTGCAATTAACATGGTGGTACACATATCTTTTTGAATTAGTGTTCTTGTTTCCTTTGGATAAATACCCAGAAGTGGAATTGCTGAATCATATGGTTCTATTTTTATGCAACCTTTTAAAAAAACTATCCGTCTCCCTACTACATAAATGAAAGTAAAAACCTAATTATCTTTACTATGTAACTTACTCAATAACCAGGGATTCAGTTAAAATAGTAACTTTAAACTGAGCATACAATCTGAAGAATAAAATGAGTGATATATATGTGAGATATGTCTCTAAAATGGAAATAGACCTCATTTAAGATGATTATGTTTATAATTAAAATACAAAAACTTGATTCATGAATCAATACAACCTATAAATGAAATTAAAGGCACAAAATAAGATCTGAGTGGTAACACATGGTTATTTAGGGCTAGTAAAATTTTTTTTAATTTTATTTATTTTTGGCTGTGTTGGGTCTTCGTTGCTGTGCGTGGTCTTTCGCTAGTTGCAGCGAGCGGGGGCTACTCTTTGTTGCAGTGCATGGGCTTCTCATTGCGGTGGCTTCTCTTGTTGTGGAGCATGGGCTCTAGGCACGTGGGCTTCAGTAGCCGCGTCACGTGGGCTCAGTAGTTGTGGCTCACGGTGTCTAGAGCACAGGCTCAGTAGTTGTGGCACACGGGCTTAGTTGCTCCACAGCATGTGCGATCTTCTGGGACCAGGGCTTGAACCCATGTCCCCTGCATTGGCAAGTAGATTCTTAACCAATGAGCCAACAGGGAAGCCCGGGATAGTCAATATTTTTGTAAAAAAAAAAAGCAGAATTATTGTTCATTTTTGGCCTTAGAATATTTTTACATAATGACATTTACGGTTTCAAAGATCTACTTTTTCTGCGACCATCACCTAAATGTATTGGGTTGGCCAAAAAGTTCTTTCAGGTTTTTCCATAAGATCTTACAGAAAAACCCAAACGAATATTTTTGCCAGTCATATTAATCTATTCTGACTCCTAGGGTTATATATTATAGACACTGACTTTTAAGTATGAGAAACCATTTGTTATACCCATACATTTAAAAATTAACAATCAGGACAAAGAAAACACTAAGATCACAAATTAACTCTCAGTATCATAAAATGATACAACATATACATTAAATTCTTGATATAGTCTTCAAAGGTTTTAGGAAAACATGGGAAAGTTACTCTGTAGATAACGTTTGATCCTGCATTAGAATTTGGTTCTGGAGATATGGCCTAAAATTTACAAAACAAAATTAACCATAAATGAATAAAGTTAATATTTAGTAAGACTGATTATAAATAAAGCCTAATAATTTGAGTACAACCCTGAATAGTCATAAGTGTGCTAGGAAATCAAATCACTTACTTTGAAAAGATGTAATGTTTCCTTACTAGTTAGTAGCTGGAATCGAAGGTCAGGTAACCTGCCATCACAAGGGAGGCATTCATAAAACTCAGGATCCTTATGTGTCACAGAATAGAGAACTATAATGAAATTTCCAGATTCTGAAAAAACCCTGGATAAAAAAATGCCATTTAATTAAAATTTACTGAGAATAACAAGAATACACTCAAAGAATTCTATGTGAGTCCCTCAATCTAGTTAATAGACTAACTAAACAGTCCAATTTTTGGAAGAAAACTGAGGGGCAAATTTATGCTTACTTTTCCCTGACCAGGGATCGAACCCATGCTCCCTTTAATGGAAGCGTGGAGCCTAACCACTGGACCACCAGGGAATTCCCTATGCTTACTTTTTAATGTTACTAATTTTTAATTTTTAAAATACATTTATTACAGAATACATATTCCTTGTAAATACTTTAAACAAAAACAGGAATGTATAAAATAGAAAATGAAAACATCCCATTCCACTCTCCAGTTTACAGTATTTACTTCCAGAATTTTCCCCTAGGCATACGCAAACATTTTATACAATTTAACAAAAACAAGATACTATACACACTATTTGCATTTGTTCCTTTTTTTTTGAGGGAAAAGAGAAATAACATTTAATTAAAAGCACACAACATGATTACTAGTGTATTTCTAAACCACATATTCAATAGGTCTGTGATATAGTTTTTTTTTAAATTATTTTTTATTGGAGTATAGTTGCTTTACAATGTTGTGTTAGTTTCTGCTGTACAGCAGAGTGAATCAGATATACGTATACATATATCCCTTTTTTAGATTTCCTACCCATTTAGGTCACCACAAAGCACTGAGTAGAATTCCCTGTGCTCTACAGTAGGTTCTCATTAGTTATCTATTTTATACATAGTAGTGTATACATGTTGATTCCAATCTCCCAATTCATCCCATCCTCTCCTTCCCCCCTCGGTATCTGTAAGTTTGTTCTCTACAACTGTGTCTCTATTTCTGCTTTGCAAAAAAGTTCATCTGTACCATTTTTCTAGATTCCACATATAAGCGATATTATACAATATTTGTTTTTCTCTTTCTGACTTACTTCACTCTGTATGACAGTTTCCAGGTCCATCCACGTCTCTGCAAATGGCACTATTTCGTTCCTTTTTATGGCTGAGTAATAGTCCATTGTATATATATACCACATCTTCTTTATCCATTCATCTGTCGATGGATATTTAGGTTGCTTCCACGTCCTGGCTATTGTAAATACTGCTGCAATGAACACTGGGGTGTATGTATCTTTTTGAATTATGACTTTCTTCAGGTATATGCCCAGGAATGGGATTGCTGGGTCATATGGTAGTTCTATTTTTAGTTTTTTAAGGAACCTCCATACTGTTCTCCATAGTGGCTCAACCAATTTACATTCCCACCAATAGTGTAGGAGGGTTCCCTTTTCTCCACACCGTCTCCAGCATTTATTGTTGTAGATTTTTTGATGATGGCCATTCTGACTGGTGTGAGGTGATACCTCATGGTAGTTGTGATTTGCATTTCTCTAATAATTAGTGATGTTGAGCATCTTTTCATGTGCCTCTTGGCCATCTGTGTGTCTTCTTTGGAGAGATGTCTATTTAGGTCTTCTGCCCATTTTCTGATTGTTTGGGTTTTTTTTGTTATTGAGCTGCATGAGCTGTTTGTATATTTTGGAGATTAATCCCTTGTCAGTTGCTTCATTTGCAAATATTTTCTCCCATTCTGAGGGTTGTCTTTTCGTATTGTTTATGGTTTCCTTTGCTGTGCAAAAGCTTTAAAGTTTCATTAGGTCCCATTTATTTTTGTTTTTATTTTTATCACTCTAGCAGGTAGGTCAAAAAAGATCTTGCTGTGATTTATGTCAAGGAGTGTTCTGCTTATGTTTTTTCCTCTAACAGTTTAATAGTGTCCGTCCTTACACTTAGGTCTTTAATCCATTTTGAGTTTGTTTTTGTATATGGTGTTAGGAAGTGTTCTAATTTCATTCCTTTACATGTAGCTGTCCAGTTTTCCCAGCACAACTTACTGAAAAGACTGTCTTTTCTCCATTATATATTCTTGTCTTCTTTGCCACAGATTAGGTGACCACAGGTGCATGGGTTTATCTCTGGGCTTTCTATCCTGTTCCATTGATCTATATTTCTGTTTTTGTGCCAGTACCATTCTGTCTTGATTACTGTAGCTTTGATGTATAGTCTGAAGTCAGGGAGCCTGATTTCTCCAGCTGTTTTTCTTTCTCAAGATTGCCTTGGCTATTTGGGGTCTTTTGTTTCCATACCAATTGTACAATTTTTTGTTCTAATTCTGTGAAAAATGCCATTGGTAATTTGATAGGGATTGTACTGAATCTGTAGATTGCTGTGGGTAGTATAGCCATCTTCACAATATTGATTCTTCCAGTCCAAGAACATGGTATACATCTCTCCATCTGTTTCAACTTTGATTTCTTTCATCAGCATCTTACAGTTTTCTGAGTACAGGTTTTTTACCGCTTTAGGTAGGTTTATTCCTAGGTATTTTATTCTTTTTGTTGCAATGGTAAATGGGATTGTTTCCTTAATTGCATTTTCTATTTATTATTTGACAATCTTGGATTTCTTTCCATGTCACTGTTCTATATTATACCTTAGACCTCCCTATTCTTTTTTAGTGACTATCCAGTATTACAATTTATAGATGTGCTATTATTGATTCACCCAGACTTCTAAAAGTGGATATTTAAATTATTCACAATAGTTCACTACTATAAACACTGATAAAATGAACATTCATTTTATTATTCACTACATGACTCAACAAATATCTGTAAAGTAATCAAGAGTCCTTAAAATACACACCAAAACCCACTATTTAAAAATGCTTTTAGGGCTTCCCTGGTGGCGCAGTGGTTGAGAGTCCGCCCGCCGATGCAGGGGACACGGGTTCGTGCCCCGGTCTGGAAAGATCCCACATGCCGCGGAGCGGCTAGGCCCGTGAGCCATGGCCGCTGAGTCTGCGTGTCTGGAGCCTGTGCTCCGCAACGGGAGAGGCCACAACAGTGAGAGGCCCGTGAACCCAAAAAAAAAAAAAAACCTTTTAGTAGTTGTCTCTACTTTGTAAAATGTTGAATGAAAGATAATTTGGGGATATATTACACTATTAACAAAACAAAGCAGTGAGGGTTTAGGAGGCAGAATGCCTATTCTGCTCAATTCCTCTCTCTAGGGTCAGACAAGACCACTGATCAGAATGCTGTAAAGTACTAACCTAAGCTATGCCAAGCAGTGCTGATACCGCCCTGGTTAAAGGCTGGCAGTAATTAAAGAGTCCAGGTATCAAAGAAATTCCCTAACGCTTCATTTTGACAGAGAGAGCTTCAAAACTAACTTCACCAAGCATTTACTATCAATAAATAATTAAAGCAAGACCCGTCACTGATAATAAAACTTAATATTACTAATACGTTAAAATGAATATTTAATTTCTCTTTTATTGCAAATAAAACTAACTATATTATATAATTAAAATAAAATGTAAAAAGTAGAACTGTAGCTTCTGGAGAAAAAACAAGAGATTTTCATTTCAATAAAAATCCTTTCTAAGCAAAATAGAAAAAAAAAGATGGATAAATCGGACTTTAAAAAAAGTCTGGGGGCTTCCCTGGTGGCGCAGCAGTTGAGAGTCTGCCTGCTAATGCAGGGGACACGGGTTCGAGCCCTGGTCTGGGAAGGTCCCACATGCCGCGGAGCGACTGGGCCCGTGAGCCACAACTACTGAACCTGCACGTCTGGAGCCTGTGCTCCGCAATGGGAGAGGCCGCAATAGTGAGAGGCCCGCGCACCACGATGAAGAGTGGCTGCCGCTTGCCACAACTAGAGAAAGCACTCGCACAGAAATGAAGACCCAACACAGCAAAAATAAATAAATTAATTAATACACATGTATTCACACAAACACAATGGGATATTGGCTTAGAATGTATTGAACATATAATTAAAAGAAAAAAAAAGTCTGGGAAAAAATATTAACCAAAGTGAAATGAAATGACAATCTGGGGGAAATAAATTTTTGCCACATATCTATACCAATACAAATACATATATGTATGTACACACGCACATTTTTATAACATATTTATATACACATATATAAAATCTTTGCAGCATATAACATATATTTTAAGAAATATATACTTTACATATTATATAAATGTATATATACAGAGAGTGAAAAAGAAAAAGAGAGCTCTTACAAAGCAATGTGAAAAAGATACACAACCCAACAGAATAATGGCAAGAGACATGATTAGGAGGTTCCCAGAAGATGAGATTATAAAACGTCAGATTTGCAAAGATCAAAAGTCTAATAATGGGGGCATCCCTGGTGGCGCAGGGGTTAAGGATTCGCCTGCCAGTGCAGGGCGCAAGGGTTCGATTCCTGGTCCAGGGAGATCCCACATGCCATGGAGCAACTAAGCCTGTGCGCCACAATTACTAAGCCTGCACTCTACAGCCTGCGAGCCACAACTACTGAGCTCACACGCCACAACTACTGAAGCCTGCGCACCTAGAGCCCGTGCTCTGCAATAAGAGAAGCCACTGCAATGAGAAGCCTGCGCACCACAATGAAGAGTAGCCCCGGCTCCCCGCAACTAGAGGAAGCCCACGCCCCAATAAAGACCCAACGCAGCCAAAAATTAAAAAAAAAAAAAAAAAAAAAAAGTCTAATAATGGCCTTCCAGTTACTTCTCTGAGGTCTTGTTGTTTTTTCCTTCCCTCACTCCTCTCCAGCCACGCTACATCCTTGCTGTTCCTTGAAGATGCAAGGTGATCTTTCCCCCACAGCTTTGTACCCATCACCCTGTGATACTGCCCCAGACAGCCACATGGCTTACTCCCCCATCTCAAGTCTTTGTCTGCCTGACTGCCCTATTTAAAACTGCAACCCTACCTGCCACTACCAGAGACACAACATCCACCTCCCCTGCTTATTTCTCCACAGCACTCATCACCTTGTAAAATACTATTTATTTTACTTATTTTTTCTGTTTACTGCCTATCTCTGCAGGGTCTTTATTTTGTTTACTGTTTATTGCCAATATCATGAATAGTGCTTGGTACATAGTAGGTGCTCAACAAATACTTGTTCCACAGTGTTAGTGAGGGGATGGAGAAAACAGGCACTCTCAAACACTGTTGGAAAGATTATAAACTGATAGTCTTTGAAGCACAAATTGGCAATATCTACAAAATTTAAAGTGATATACTATTTGACCCAGAAAAACCACTTTTAGGAATTTATTCCACAAATATACTAGTATATACACACAAAGATGTATACACAAAGTTGTCTGCAAGCAAAAGGAGTAGTTTTTAAAATATAGTATATATTGTTTACTATTCAGTTGTAAAATATGTGTATTAAATCTGTATGTGCCAAGATTTAGTAATGATTTCCAAGGTATAATGATATAAAGAAAAAAGCAACAGAGAAAAGGTAGAACGGTTTGATCCCATTTGTGATTTAACTTTTACAGACCAGGGAAGGGTGTTATTTGTCTATGCATTGGTATTTCAAGAAGGAAGCACAAGATACTCCTTTAACAGTGATTGTCTCTGGGGATAGGATCTGGGGAAATGCGGTGGAAGAGACATTTTTATTATGTATCTTTATATATATCTGATTTAGTGCCATGTACTTATACTGCCTTTTCATTAAAGTTTTTTTAAAAAAGTGTATTATAGCCACCAAAGCAGACAGAAACAGACTCTGGAATTTTCATTTAATAGATGAAGAAAGTAAGAGGCAAATAATGGCAACATGTACAAAATAACAAAATTAAATGAGGAGTTGAGGTTAGAAATAAAGTTTCCCTATTAGTTCCAATGCTTGTGCTTTAGTTCCAAGAACATTAAACTTCATCCCAAGTGTTTCTTAAGGTACTATCAGCAGCACAGGGTAATAATAAAACACTTGAAACAAATTCAAACTCATTTTCAGTCACTTCCATGAAAATTAATCTTTTTTATAAAATAGGATGCTAGAGTAGATGATCCCTAGGGGTTTTTTTCCACTCATAAAAAGTATGTCTTTTGTGTTACAGTACTGTCATTAGGCAAGTGAATTCCTTCACATTTCCAAGTATAGCACAATGTCACCTTTTTTGTCTGGTTTTATTCCCATTTAATATAATGTTTGACTTCCTTAGTGTGCCTGTTCTTCTGGTTTCTAAGTATTATAAAAGGTTAAGGCATTGCATGAACTTTAAATAACACCAGTAAAACATGAATGGAGGTGAAGATCAAAATAAAACCCTACAGAAAAAAATATCACTTACCTTTCTTGAATAGAAGAACTGAACATATATCGCAAGCAGCAAGCCCACACCTGAGGACTATAGATATGTATAATTCCAGACAGCCAGCTAAAACAAAAAATAGAAATTAAAAACTATAGTCATTTTACAAATTAGTACTTAACATCCTTTAGATTATGCTCTTCTCAAGGTAATGTGGCAGAAATTCTTGGCATTCATCAGGAACAGATAAAAGGGCTCATAAATAAGAAATCTATGAACATTAAACCATGCTGATAATTAAGAGGGAGACTATAGATATACATATAACCATAGACAGATTCAGAGACAGAGCACTACTTTCTGTCCTCTTCCACTGAAATGATGGTAAAACTGTGGGAAAGAAAATGGTTAACAATAGAGGTGAAAGCAGAAATCAATTAGAATCAATTAGCCTGCACTAGAAAGAATAGGCTGAATTAGGGGAGAAAGAAGTTAGCAGCCTAAAACCATAGAGTTATTGAGAGGATTTAAGTCTATAATTATACAGGTAGGCTGAAAAACGGAAAACGCTTTTAAAAAAAATTTTTTTTTATTATTTTCTTAAGTATTTATTTATTTATTTTGGCTGCACTGGCTCTTAGTTGCAGCATGCAAACTCTTAGTTGTGGCATGCATGCAGAATCTAGCTTCCCGACCAGGGATTGAACCCCGTCCCCTGCATTGGGAGCACGGGGTCTTACTCACTGGACCGCCAGGGAAGTCTCAGAAAACTCTTAATAGATATTCACTTAGCAGCAATAACACACAGCCACTACCAGGACCAGAGCAAAAAGACTGTAAGGAGATTTCATGGTCCACAGAACATTTCTGTACTCTCATTTTTTGTCTGCATGTACCATTCCCACATATGGGTTCCCTTCCCAGTCAATCCTCTCTTCTATTATCTATACACTTAAAGGTCCAGCTCAAGTTTGCCTTCTCTAAGAAAATGTCCCCTATCATCTCTCTTGCAAACAGTAATAGTGCTCACTGTCTAAATTGTTTATTTCATAGTAAATCATACACTTACTTATTATTTATCTTTCTATGTGGGAATATTTGAATATTTTATCGCCTCACCTTTAATTATTAATTCCTTGAGGAGCTTTAAATCCCAACACAGTATGAAACATAATACTATTTATAGGGTAAGCACTCATTAAATACTGAATTAGTATAAATTTCTGACTGAATAATCTATCTAAATGTCATTAACCACCAACTCGAAAAGAGATCTCCATAAACACTAAAGAGAATTTCTGCAAAATTGCCTGGCAGTGAATTTTAAACAGTGTTATCCTGAGTCCTGAGTTCTTCAAGATGCCTTAAGGACAGGGGTAGTGAATAAGGTTAAAGAAACAGGGCTCTAAGGCTTCAACTTCAACCAGAAGAATTCAGTTTTGTTTTATATACTGGAATTCTTCCTAAGATTGGACAAAAATCTTATTTTAACTGATTCAGCTGTTAAAATAAGAAAGCTTAAGCATCATTAGCATTTATGGTTTTATAAGGTGATCCAAATATTAATACATATTCATAGTACAAATGATTCACATACTTATAATATACATTTGAATACATACATGGCTGAAAAGGTTTTCATAAGTAATGCAATACTTACATTCCCACTAATGGGAGAGAATAAATCTTGGGATCAGTTTCCAGCAAAAGTAACAATTTGCGTGTCTCATCCATGGTAAGATATCTAAACAGAAGACATTCATGTAAAAACAATTGGAAATATGCACTTTTACCTAAAAGAGATAATCTGAGTGCTGAAGAAGTATATTTTAGGCAGAGGAGAGGATTCAAATGAATAATTTCTTTTACATACACATGCACACAAAGAAAACAGTTCAAAGTGTAGAAAAATATTCTACTAATTATGAGGATGACATGGAAGAGATTTAATATCTTAAAATTTCTATGTATTAAAATGGTCACTGAAGATTACATACCTTTTGAAAAAGTTTGCTCTAAAAAGTATCAACTTTTTTAAATCAAAAGTATTAAAATCAAGGCTAACAAGTGCAGAACCAAATAGGTTTCCCTGGGAGAAATGAATTTCCTGTTGCTGGAAGTATTCAAGCATGCAGGTGACTTGACAAGATTGCAACAGATGTGACTCCTCACTGAAGGAGGCTGAATTAGGTGAGGGATATTCAATCTTCCATGTACTATATTCCTCCAACCGCTATCAAAGAATTTTGCAACCATCATGATAGAACCCCAAAGCTCACTTTTCCCTAAAAGGACATTATACTACATTTATACTTTGTTAATATAATATACTTATTACTGACAATAAGTTTTAAGAATTTGATAAGTACAGTACAACTGTCAAGAGTTTACTGTTATGGCTTTAAAACACAAAAGTAAAAACAATGCCATTTGTGATATAAAGTCTTAATAGTATCACTGAGGATACATTTTATTGCTATAATAACCCTAAAACACAAAGATGATGAATTTATCAAGCCATGTGACAATATGATTAAGCCTGAGTTGGCACGAGATTTATGTATCAACAATGACCCTTACACCTGCTTTGAGAGCTCTTCTGCCTTGACAACCTGATAAACCAGCTTAGGCTTTCCATGATTTTCCCAGGCAATTTGGACGCACCTTCCTGCTTTCCCTGCACTATATATAAAACCCTATTACGTTTATCCACATTGTGTTTACATGATAATATACTTAGTGGACAGTAAGTACGGTTTTTTTATATATTTAATGCCAGTGTATAAAACAATACTATTCCACAATGGATCCTAATAAATATTAGGGTAAACAAGTGAATGTGGTCAAAGAAAAAGGCAAACGTCATAAATTAAATAATTCTAGGTAGAAAGGGGCAAGAGGAATAGGTGATTAGGTAGAATACTGAACATCCTGGGTTACTACTGGCATGCCAAGGGGTCACAAAGGAATAATTCAAAGAAAGGTAAATTCATGCTTCACTAGATGGACTCAGGTACTAAGGAAAATAAATTAATTTTTTGGTTAATTTTAACACAAATTTCTATGTACCAATTGAGAAGTATTTTATTACTCCAAGAGAATTAAATGTTCAATTTAATTCAAACACTTTTTAATCACTATCACCTTTGACCATTCCATGATTTTGGAATATAGCAACGCTTTTTCTTTTGTGCCACCCCAACCAGAAAGGTGCTCTGATCAGCATGTGGGAACTTTCTTGCTGTTCCAGGGACACTCTGAAAAGAAAATCCTTTTTCTTATCCTCTTTTGAAGAGGCATATTTGGTAGACAAGACTTGAAGTTGAGTTTACTTTGCCAAACATTTCGAGCTCTAGAGACCTAACAGGAACTAGGGTGGAGTCAGTGGGAAAGGAAGCCAGAAGTGAACTGCTTAGACTTTAAAGCAGTTGGTGCTTACATTGTCTGATTTAGCTCAGTAGACAATGGATAAAGAAAGTGGATGAGGATTCAGGGAAGCAGCCCTGCTGAGGATCAGAAAGCAAGCAATTTGGCTTACATTTCCTAAGAAACTAAGAGTGTTAATAGGAAGCTAGAGAGGATGCTGCTTCAGCTATGTGAGGAAACTCCACCCTCAAGTGGTTGACAATTTGGTAAGCAAGAGTATCATACATTATAATTTAATAATCTCCTTTATCTGCAGTGCTCATTATTCACAATTAAAACTGCATATTATAGGACTTCCCTGGTGGTGCAGTGGTTGAGAATCTGCCCGCCAATGCAAGGGACACGGGTTCGAGCTCTGGCCCAGGAAGATCCCACATGCCGCGGAGCAACTAAGCCCGTGCACCACACTACTGAGCCTGAGCTCTAGAGCCTGCAAGCCACAACTACTGAGCCCACGTGCCACAAATACTGAAGGCTGCGTGCCTGGAGCCCGTGCTCCGCAACGAGAAGCCACGACAATGAGAAGCCCGCGTACCGCAACGAAGAGTAGCCCCCGCTCACCGCAACTAGAGAAAGCCCGTGCACAGCAATGAAGACCCAACACAGCCAATAAATAAATAAATTAATTAATTATTTTAAAACCCCTGCATATTATAAATAATTCTCCAGCCTCCATTAGGCTCATTATCAGAAAACTATATTCAGCAAAAATTAACAATTTTTTCACCTTCCTTCGTTGTTTATCTAGCTGCCACAGATCTCAGGCATGTAAACTGACCAAACAATTATTTCACATTATGTGAATAACATGAAAATATACTAATGTGACAAATATTTAAAATTTTGGATGAATAGGTCTTTTACTTACCCATATTTATAGGTACCTTGAACTTGAGAAATATTCAGATTACTGCTCAAGTTTCTTGCCAGAGCTGTTGGAATAATGGGGATGGGCTTCACAGGTGTGCATTTAAAGGTATTTGCTAGAGTTACTGCTGCCCAATCCAAGTCAAAATCCACAGTGTCCAAACTCTCCCTGGAAGTGATATGAGCTCTTAGGGAAAGCAGTTTACCACAATCCAAGGAATCTTTGCTACACACATGATGCTGCAGAGCCTGAGGAATCAATATTATACAATTATTTTAAAGCTTTGAAATTTGTCCTTATCTCTGAAGGTTTTGTTTCATATATCTTATATTAATAAAATTAAACAATTTCTGATTTGCAACATTTCAATTCTCTTATTTCTTCCATGTGACCAAAAGGTTATATGAATAATTATGTTAAAGCAAAAAAGATTTATATACCAAGCTCCATCATATATTTCCAACCTATATGTCCCAGCAGCATTTTAAACTCTTACTGGAGAATGTCGCTTTCAATAAATATTTATTACGTGGGTAAAAACGGACATAAATTAACTTTGACTCAGTCTCAGAGAATCTAAGGTCCATTCCTCTCCGATTCTTTTCTATTACTCCAAATTGTCAAGTTAGTTCTTCCTCTGTAGTTGCTCATGCAGACTGTGCCCTTTCTGGTCTCACTGCCACCACTCTGCTATAGGCTAATACACCCCCCTCTAATACACACCTGACTACTGCAATGGCCTAACTATTCTGACTTCAGTCAGCCCTCCCTATCACATTAACCATCCCTGATTTAACAGTATTTCCTCTTTTCAGAAATTTTCAATGAAAAACATGGCCCATTAGATAAAGTTCAAATTCCGTAGCCTGGCAGACAAGGCTCTCTATGATCTAAACAAACTAGTACTCAAGTCTGATTGCCCACAAATCCAGCAAAACTCTCCACCCTCAATGTTACCCTGAGTACATGTTGCACTTTGCTATCTTGGTCATGTTGCTTCCTCTTCTGGAATGCTACCCATATTACCTACCTAGGATTTCTGTCCTCAGAAACCATATCTAATTGCATTTTAGGTCAACATCATTTAGTCAGAAATTAAATGAATACCTATTAAATATGGGTTTATTAAAATATAACACAGTACACATAGTTTGATTCTTGTGTTGGATAAGAAATAATCACATATCAACAAATCTCACCTTAAAAGCTGAATTGAAGTCATCTGCATTGTGCACTATTATTTCTCTTGAACAAAGTCCTTGAGTATGAATTGTGCATGGGATCACAAAGTCCCCAGGAAGAGAAGCAGTAGGGGTTCTTTCTAAGCATTCAGGTACCTCTCGACCAGGATCAAAACGATCTATTGTCAATGTCACACTTTCTTCATCTGAAGAACAAAAATAGCAGTTATTATATAGCACGCCAATTATGAAATGTGAAATTAACCAAGCAAGCCTAGATTACAGGAAAGTATTTTGTTCATACTAAGAGTACATTAAACTTCCATTAAAAAAAAATGACTTACATATATATTTATCCACCTGACCAAACTGTAAAGTCTATGATGAGTAGTGTCAACTTTTACTCATCTTAATAACGTTGGTATACAGTAAAGAAAATTAGCCAAAGTACATTACAGTAATTGACTGAAACAGTAAACATAAAATCTATTATACTCATAAAAATAATTTTTCAAAGTATATTACCTTCATCTACTGTGAGAGAACCAAGTAAAAAGCATGGCAAGTTTTCTTTATTCTGCTTAGCATGACGACAAGCAAGTCGGATGGTCTTTTCAGTTACCACAAGCTTTGGATTTCTGAAAAATAACAAATGTCTTTTACGAATGTGGTGGATCTGACAGCCTAAAAAACCTTCCTGCCATTAAATGTTGCCTAAGATATAATACACATCTTTTAAAATGTACAGAAAGATCACTGTTGGGAAATCCTAGGGTCAAAGGCAGCAGGTAAGGAGGGCTACCTGGAAAGCAGAATTGCAATAAGCAGACACTGAAGTTATAGTTGTTCTCCAGGCATTCATAAAATTCTTAATTTTATGAATTTTAGGATCAAGAACCTATGAGCCCTCCTGTTTTTGTAAACAAAGTTTGATTGAAATAGTCACATCCATTTGTTTACATATGATCTATGGACTTCAGATACTAGCATTACTGAATACAGAATATAAATACAATTCACATGTTTAAAGAAATATAAAAAGGACTCTAGAATATGAGTAAGGAACAAGATACTATGAAAAAAGACAAGACAAATTTATTATTCTATAAACTGTGTGTATATATTATAAATAATCTTTCACATATATAGCATACTCCCACATTTAAAAACCTAAATGAGGGCTTCCCTGATGGCACAGTGGTTGAGAATCTGCCTGCCAATGCAGGGGACACAGGTTCAAGCCCTGGTCTGGGAAGATCCCACATGCCACGGAGCAGCTGGGCCCGTGAGCCACAACTACTGAGCCTGCGCGTCTGGAGCCTGTGCTCCACAACAAGAGATGCCGTGACAGTGAGAGGCCCACGCACCGCGATGAAGAGTGGCCCCCGCTCGCCGCAAGGAGAGAAAGCCCTCACACAGAAACGAAGACCCAACACACCCAAAAATAAAAATAAACCCAACCAAATATTTTTTAAAAATCAAATTAAGGTATATGTTCTAAACTACCCCAGGAAAAAAAAAAAAACCTAAATGAACAGATTAGATGGCAACTAAGCACAGCTAAAGAGAAAATTAGAAGAGCTGAAGAGCAAAAGAAATTACTCAAAATGAAGTAGAGAAAGATGGCAATAGAAAATATAGGTTAACAGACATGTAGAAAATGAACAAGTCTGACAAATATTTAAACTTCCACAAGACACTCTCTGTTTTTGTCAATGATACCACCCTTCTCTGAGAACTTAAATACTTTTTTTTTTTTTTTAATTTATTTTTGGCTGTATTGGGTCCTCGTTGCTGCATGCGGGCTTGCCTCTAGCTGTGGTGAGTAGGGGCTACTCTTCGTTGAGGAGCACGGGCTTCTCGTTGCGGTGGCTTCTCTTGTTGTGGAGCACGGCCTCTAGGCATGCAGGCTCAGTAGTTGTGGCAAGAAGTCTCAGTAGTTGTGGCTCGCAGGCTCTAGAGCGCAGGCTCAGTAGTTGTGGCGCATGGGCATAGTTGCTCCGTGGCATGTGGGATCTTCCTGTACCAGGGCTTGAACCTGTGTCCCCTGCATTGGTAGGCGGATTCTTAACCACTGCACCATGAGGGAGGCCCTTAAATACTTTTTGACTTGTAATTTTCCTTTAGTTCCTCTATTCAGTTGATCATCAAATGCTATACATTTCTTCAAAACACCTTGTTTCATTCTTTCCTCTTGGTCTCAACACTGCTACACTGCTCTAAACCCTTATAAGAGCTAGCATTTATTGACTACCTCCTATGTCCAGGTACTGTGCCAACTGCTGCTTTACAGCCTGTCTCATTTAATCCTTACAAAAGTACTATGAAACAAGTGTCATATCCCCATTTTATAAATAAGGAAACTGATCCTTGGCTACTTTACTGAGGTCACTTAAATAAGAAAGGGTAAAATCAGGATTTGACCCTCCAGGAAGTCTGACTCCAGTTACACCACCTTAAACCACTACAGAATAAATCTACGTTCCTTGGATTACAGACAACCATCTTGCATTAGGCTGACTCTAGGGTCTCCCCACTATGATCCATCCTTCTTAGAACTCTGCTTTTAGCAAGTAACTTTCTTAAATATAAAATCTCAGTGGATCTCTATTTTCTATTACTTGAAGACTAAGCTTCTATGTCTTTCTTTCACAATCCTGGCCATAACCAAAATATTTTATGTTCCTTCTAATATGGTCTATTCAACTCAAAATCAATCTTCTCAGTGTTCTTCAAAGACACCATGTGGAAACATGACGAAAAACTCAGTTTTTATTATATTTTGTCTCTTTTGATTTCCTATAATACTTAGAACTTTAGATTTGCAGAATATTTTAACTGTGAAATTAAGATTACTTCTTAAAAGCACAAGGAACAGATTTAAGAAGCAGCAGAAAGAATACTTTGTATGAGGGGAGCTCCTGAATAGAAAAGTTTAAAAAAAAAAATTGGGTCACTGTAATCATTGCCTTACATATTCTTTTGACTCCTGTTTAACCTGGTTTGATTTGGAAAGAGAAACGTTTTATACCTGTGGTAATTGAGACGTAAGTAGATATAATCTCCAATTGGCATTGGGTTCCAAAGTGCACATTTTGATGGAGGAAAATAGAAAGGCACCATCCTGCTTGAAGAAAACCTTAAAAAAAAATTTTTTTTAAATCAAAGCACAATGAAAAACAGTAGAAATTTTACAAGAAACAGTTTAACTGTAAATGATAGGGTTTTCAGATTACTTTTGTAATTTTAGAATTGAAAAATATTTTTAAAAAGTAAAAAGGAAAGAAAAATCACTTGTAACTCTGCTATCAAGAGAATAAGCACTCAAAATTTAGGTATGACTTTCTGTCCTTTTTATCCTATCCATATATATATTTATATACACGTGAGTCTTTTTAAAAAGAACTGGGAATATCAATTCTATATAATCTTCTTTAAGTAACTGAAAAATGAATATAAACCATGTATTTACATTTAAATTTAAAATTAATATCCATCCTTCTGAACTGATTTCTAGATAACACTTAAAAAATCATGAAAAGCACAAAAACTTTTCAGGGTTTTCAAATTTGGTATCTTGGGCCCTATCACATGAGTTTTTTGTTATTGTTCTGTGTTTTTTGGGGGTTTTTTTGGCAGTGCCACGTGGCATCAGGCACCAGGGATCGAACCTGTGCCCCCTGCAGTGTAAGCGTGGAGTCTCAACCACTGGATGGACAGGGAAGTCCCACACATAAATTTAATTAGTGAAGCATCAAAAGGACATCATTAATAAATCTCCACAAAGATCACGCAAGCAATGTAAAGCAAGATTTCAATGTTAAATCATATAGGATATCACCACAGAGTTTTTAATCACATGTAATTAAAGCAAGAAATCTCTGACAGTGAGCTACCTACAAAAGTGCATTTGCATGGTAGTAGATTATGAAATAGTTGAACTGAAAAAATATTTATCATATCATGCACTAAGAATATCTTGTTCTAGATCTTACTTTCATGTTTCATCTGATAAAACTTCTCAACTAAAATATTAGCCCCAGGGCCTTTCCTAATGGTCCAGTGGTTAAGAATCCACCTTCTGATGCAGGGGATGCAGGTTCGATCTCTGGGTTGGGGAACTAAGATCCCCCATGCCTCGGGGCAACTAAGCTCCCATGCCCTCAACTAATGAGCACTCAGGCCACAACTAGAGAGAAGCCCATGCACTGCAGCGGAGGATCCCGCGTGCCGCAACTAAGACCCAGCACAGCCAAATAAATAAATAAAATTTTTTTTTTTTAAAAAAAGAAGTCAATTGCAGTAAAAAATATACATATATTAGCCCATTTACTGATCACCTACTATGTACCAGGCATCCTACTGGCCACTTTACATATACAATATTTCTCACTAAAACTGTTCCAGAAACACTTTATTGTTCACTTTATAGATAACAAACTGTAGCTTTTATAACTTGATACAGCAACTAAGTAGCAGAGCTGGAATTTGAATCTAAGTGTGGCTGATTTCAAAGCTTATACTAGTAGAAACTGAATGATGTAGTGCTTTATCCACCACATTCTTAGCTATTTGCTTTCAAATCTTTGTCTGATTTGAGCTCATAATATCTATAAGGATTTTTAATCTCCCTTTTTTGAAATGAGGGCACAGTCTGAAATTAAGAAATTTGTTCAAGGTCACAAAGGTAGTAAGTGACCAATTGTCAAGTTATCTATACCTCTATATCTAATATATTTATTATTTACCAATTGGTGAGAGGCAGTATGATATAAGGGTTAAAAGCAAAGCCTGGAAATCAGCTGCTTAGGTCTGAAACCTGGCTTCAAAATTTGCTGGCTGTGTGACCTTGATCAAGTTATTTAATGTCTCCGTGCCTCAGTTTCCTCAGCTGTTAAAAAGAATAACATCAGTATCTCCTGGTAGAGTTATACTGAATATGAGTCAATTAATGTAAAATGCTTAGAAAAATTCCTGGCTTATTTTAAGTGCTCAATGTTAGCTATTTCTTTCTGCTCTAAGTAGTCCATTGTACCTTTAAAGCCCAACCTACACTACTTCAGGTTTACTTCCTTGCAGTACAGAATAGAAATCATTTCAGGTTTAAATATTGGCTATACCATTTACCAACTATATAACTTTGCTTAGTTCATCTCTCTATGCTAGTTTCCTCATTTAAAAAAAAAAAGAGGGGGATAATAATAGTACCTACTCCTCATGGGTTTGTTGTGAGGATTAAATAAAAATAATGTATGCAAAGTGCTTAGCACAAGAGCAAGATTTCAATAAATGCCATTATTAGTCTTTTTTCTTAATCTAAGGTATACAGGTAGACTTCAGAGGCAAGAGAGACACAAATGCCCTGAAATTGGGTGCAAAATGTTGCATGTATGTATAAAAGTATTTTTCCTTATAGGGAATGAGATTCATGGCTATCAGATATTCAAAGGGGTCTGTAACCAAAAATAATTCAAAACTGCTGCCCTAAAGCCCACAGATTACTGAAAACCAGAGTTCAATAAATGAATTAAAAAACTAGAGTTGAATATACCAGGAATAATCAGTTTAAATCACACGAGTATATTAACTTCTCTAGAATGTAAGGAATGGATTTGACCCAATAATAAAATTAAAGAGAAGAACAGAGGTTGACAAATTTTCAAAGAATAAGAGGTAGCAACAGGACAGAACAGAAGGGCCAAAATTAAGTAAAAGGAATATGATAGCCTCTTTGGGTCATGCTTCCCATTGTCTTCATCAAGAACATCTGGCACAAAGAAAAATAATACAGAAAATAAAGGTAACTCATGGATGCAATTCTAGTTTAGAAGAAAAAAATTCACACGTCAGCATTAATTGTTCTTCTCTGGGGGAGAAAAGAACAATAAATGATCCAAAGAGCCAAATAACACAAGCCAATTTGCCTGGTCCTCACAGTAATGACAAACTGAGAAAATCAGGAGACAGCTGGCAAGCTCCTCCTTCCTATACCACTTGAGTGGGCAAAGGCTTAGGGACATGTAGGAAACTTGATACATCCAATGTGAAATTTTTCCCATCAAGGAATTAGGGTTTAGAAGAAGGAACTCAACCACTTTCCCATTTGTCTAGGATGTAAATAAATATGTATGTGATCTTTAGCCTCAAAAGTTCAGGTACTATTTCATGAATAAAAAGACCCTCTGTGAAACTAAAATAAGGGAAGGAGGAAATAAGACTAATATTTACTGAGTGCCTACTATGTCCCAGATCCTTTAGTTTAGTAATCTTATTTAACCCTTCACAATTATCTTCTGTTAGAGATTACTGTCCCCAATTTACAGATGAGGAAACTGAGGCTTAGAGAAGTTAAATAACTTGAACACGGTCATCCACCTAATAAGAGGTAGAGCTGGGATATGGACCCAGATTTTCCTGGTTCTAAAGATTATTTTTTCCCTTCTATTCCAACCCAAGTTATATGAGCAGCTGTGAAAGAAAACATTTTGTAAAAATATTTCTATACCTGGTATTCATCTGGGTCCCTGTGAGAGGATACGTAGGCTCCATGATAGTTGGTGAATGATTTACTCAATTTCACATGCTCAGGATCCTAAAGAAGTAAAAAGAATATTACTAATGAGTGACAAAAACGAAAAACAAAAGGAAACACGATTTAACCACATATTAAGAAAATAACAGACAAAGTTAGGTTACTTAAGTGAAGTGTCTTCAACCATAATTAATAAGATAAAGTGCCTGTGGATTCTGATCATTTTCATACTTTACAGTATTCACTATAATTAATGTTAATATTTATTCTAGGCAGCAAAACCCACCAATATATCTATTCATTAAAGAAAGTACAGATTCTGCCCCAAGATCCTTGTATGAATTTAGTGAGCTAGGTAGGGCAGTCGTAGTTTGGGCATGAGATTTTGACCAAAAGCCTCATAATATTCAGAAAACCACAAAGAAGCAAATAGGAACAATTTGGGCCAGATGTTTATTAGGTCTATAATAAAGACAATGAATCTTCAATCTTGTGGAAATGGGAGGCAAATGCTGCATATCCACAAACTAACTTGTATCAGTGCCAAGTCAGTGGTGTTTCTTTGGCTCCACATACCTTCTCTGGGTAATCTCATCCACTCTCAATTGTTTCCACACCTATCTGTATATACCAAACTTTCGGCTTCTGCCTCTCTTTTGAGTTTCAAGCCCATATTTCTAATTGCCCACTGGATATCTAAATCTAGATATTATCTAAGCAAAATACAAACCTCAAAGTCCTTTCTTTACAGTTCATTATTTGCTATGTCTTTTTATTAAATCTTAGAGTTAATCTTTAGGCCCTGTACCTTCTACTTCAATTCTAGCAAAAATGAATTGTTTAAAGCAAGATAAGGAAGGAGAGAGTTATTCATGCTGGTGCAGAAGTCATTTAGAAGAATTTTTTAGTTAAAGTCAGAAGTTGGAAATATTTACAAGAACAAAATCCTATTGAAAGTGCCCTTGTAAGGTTGATAAAAAGTCCCTCTTAGAGGCATCTGGACGTCACACAGCTTCCAGGCAATGCATGTTTTAAACTCTAAAGTCCTTCTATGCTACTTGGTTGTCATGGGTAACAATATTCAGATTGATAGTCGTAACTCTAGGAAGTAATAAAGTGCCGTTTTTCTTCATTAAACAAAAGAGTCTTAAAACTCCATATTTGTCTGCTCTTCCTTTATGCATTAGGGTAAAAAGATAATGTTGACCTACTTCTCATTATAAAAAAAACACACGAGACAGTTTATTCTGACAGTAACACACAAGCAATTAAAGCTAGTGAAACATAACACATATACCTAGCAAAACATATTCTCCCTGGATAACAGAAAGCATCAAGTCATCCTTACCTCTTCCTTCCTCCCTCTTCCCCGATGTAAATTCTGTCTTTCCATCTCTGCTACCTGAGTTCCTGACTTCATCAGCTCTCACCAGATTTACTGAAATGTCCCCACAGTGCTGCTAGAAGGGTTATTTCTATATAAATCTGATCAAGTTATTCTGCTTGAAGAGTTGATGGCTCTTCTTTATGTACAGAATAAAGGACCTTCAAAATCTGGCCCCATCCTATTATTCCAAACTTAACCCCTATTCACTCCTCCAACAACACAATCAAAGTGAACTACTTGCAGTTCCCGAGTGTCTCTGCATGCAGGCTGTCCCCTTTACTTGGAAAGCTCTGGTAAACCCCCAGCATCCTTCACAATCCAATCCGAATGTCAACTCCTCTGTGAAACCATTTCCTAGGCACCATGGTGGTGTTACTACCGCCTGTGTTCACATACACAGCATTTTCACGCTTTGTTGTTTATACATTACTTCCAGTAGACCACGAACTTCAAACGTTAACTGATTCCCTACTATGTAGCTGTCCGAGCACACAGGGCTTTAGTCAAGAAATTTTCACAGTAAAAACTTTAAACGGCACGTTATCGATTCCAAACCACGTTCACACACCTACGTACAAACGATTCCCAAGGAATTCATGGTCCGCTTAATTTGTTTCTCCTACTAGCTTCCCTTCATTTCATTAGTCCAGGCTCCTGGAGGCCTGAACCCACCACTGGGCCCTGAGTGTTGCCCACCCTCCTTCCTCCCGTCCTGCTGCCGCTCCTCAGGGGAACCGAAGCACATATCCCCACTCACCTCAACCTCCGCCGAGTCGAGGTTTGTTTGTTGGGCCGGAACAGAGGTCGGCCCCAAGGAGCGCCTCCGCCGACTCCGCCCCGCCTCCGGGACGTTGAGGTCGCGGGAACCAGGGCGGCAAACAGAAACTCGCGAAACCGAAGTCCGCGCCGCGCCTGTTGACTGGTCAGAAGCCCAACCCGTCAGGGAGCAAGGGCGGTGCCGAAGGCGTCACTCACGGTCGCCGCGACACCCTGGCGCTCCAGCCAATCAGCGCCCCGCACTGGTCCCATACCGACCAATCCCAAGCTTCCGTGGAGAAAGGAGGGCGCCACCCGCCATCCAGGATTAGATTCCGGAGGATTTAAACACTTCAACTTCGTCAACGGTTAAGTTCCGGGGTGGGGCGGGATTTGCGCACGCGCAGTGAAAAGCCCAGCCTGGCGGATGAGAGGATGGCAGAGGAAACCGGAAGTGCTCGTTGCCCTGGTCCTCGCTCGGCGACTAGAAGCGTACCAAATCCCTTGATTGGACAAAAAGAGAGGGGAAGTTAGATTTCTTCCAGTTTCTTTCCTAAGAATCGTCCTTTCCTCTCAATAACATAAAAAAATTTTAGTTCCTTCCTGTTTGAGCAGAAAAGAACGTGACAAATTTATAAGCCATTTATACTTATCTCCACAACGAAAACTGGTATTATGTATGATGTATGGTATTGGTATTATATATAGTATTGGTATTATATATATAGCATATGGTATTAGTATTAGTGTGATGATTTATAGTTATCTCCACAGTATCGTTGGTAATTGAGCCTTCTCCATTATCGTATTTGACTGTCCTAACAGTCAACGTAGGTATTACTATCCCTATTCAACAAGGGATCACACAGCTAGTTATTGCAGAGTCCAGATTCGAAATGTCAAATGTCACGTTTCTCTAGACTTTTGTTAGTTTCTTGAGCAATGTGGGAGTGTGTTGAAGTCTGCGCTGCATTTGTAGCCTGTCTTGTTCTGAATATGCATCCACCCTTTTGACAGAGTGAAAACACCATCCTGAAAAATGTATCAAACGAGCCAAGAAATACATGCTCCATAGAGCATCATTCTCTGCTTTCCTGGAAAAATTCCTAGAATCTAGGGCACACATTTTAAGAGAAATGCTGGTGAGTTCTTCAGCTCTGGTGTGAGAACAGGAAGAGCCTTAGCCAGTGATGCACGTCTGACAAAGTTGGCTGACCCAGTGGGGAACTCTGGAGCAAATATTGCCCATTGGAGGAGTCCCACATTAGGCAGAAATGACTAGAACCCTTGCTGTGCTCAGTCATTGCCTGGAGCTTCCCAAAAAGAGCAAGCACAAAATTAAGGCAGATCCAGAAGACCATAACAAGAGGCTGTCAGCTAAGTGTACTCTGCGCAGCTAATTGTCAAATTCTTTCTAGAGAGAGATACAGGTGGCACACTTAGATGGCTGCCATGCTTTACATTAAGTGCAAAGGCCCTGGGGTGAGAGTTTCCTGGCATCTTCAAGGAAGAGCAGGAGGCCAGTATGTGCTGAGCAAAGTGGGTTAGAAGAATATCAGCAGCTGAAGAGGGAGGAGGTGTTGGTAGATCAAATAAGGCATTATAAGGACTTACCTGCACTCTTCAGTTAGACAGGAAGCCAATGGAAGATTTTAAATAGGAGAATGACAAGATCTGATTTTAGGTTTTAAAAGCATTACTATGGTTGCCACATAGAGAATAAACTGTAGGGAGCAAAGGCAGAAGCAAGGAGACCAGTTAGAAGGTTGCTGCAATAATGTAAGGGAGAGATTGATGGCTTGAACCGCAATGGAGGTGGTGAGAGGTTGCTGGATTCTGTGTATATTTTGAAGGTAAACTCAACAGAATTTGATTACAGAGTGAATTTAGGATGTAAAAGAAAAAAACTTTGTGTGGGCCCCTCATGATTTATGTTTTCTTTTAAGAACTACTTTAGGGCTTCCCTGGTGGCGCAGTGGTTGAGAGTCCGCCTGCCAATGCAGGGGACACGGGTTCGAGCTCTGGTCTGGGAAGATCCCACATGCCACGGAGCAACTAGGCCCGTGAGCCACAACTACTGAGCCTGCACCTCTGGAGCCTGTGCTCCGCAACAAGAGAGGCCACAATAGTGAGAGGCCCGTGCACCGAGATGAATAGTGGCCTCCGCTTGCCACAACTAGAGAAAGCCCTGGCACAGAAACGAAGACCCAACACAGCCAAAAATAAATAAATAAATTAATTAATTAATTAAAAAAAAAAAAGAACTACTTTAAAATATCTGAAAGAGAAATGTAAGACGATATGAATTAGACAAAAGGGAAGGGGCAAGCATAACACACAACTCTCTACTCCTTAGGTGTAGGCTGGGCATATTGACAGCTTTCCAAGGTGTACAGTATGTAAAGGAGTGGGGAAAAGAGTTACAGTGGAGAAACCTGACCATCAGTATTTCAGCCAGGTGATCAAGGCCAATAGTATGTATACTTGATATGCTGTGATGAAAATGGCACTTTACCTCTGTGGTCTTCCTTCCAATAATCTATAAATCCAGACTTATCCTGAGAAAAACATCAGACAAATTCCAACAGTGGGGAAACCTATTAAGTATCTGAACTGTACTTCTCAAAACTGTAAAGGTTATCAAAACAAGGAGAGTCTGAGAAACTAGCTAAGAGGAGCCTAAAGAGATAACTAAATGTAATGGGCTATCATGGAACAGAAAAATAAGACTGGGTTAAAAACTAAGAAAATGTAAATAAACTATGGATCTTAATAATAGTGACCAATATTGGACAGTTAATTGTAACAATGTACCATACTAAATATAAGATGTTAATAATAGGGGAAACTGGGTGGCGGTGGGGGGGTGGTATGAGGAGACTCTACTATATTCTCAATTTTCCTGTTAGTGTAAAACTGTTCTTAAAAATAAACTCTGTTTAAAAAAAAAGAAAGGAGGGGGCAAAAGGAGAGTTGAAGTATATGCTAATTTTTTGAACAACAGCAATAAAATAAGATAAATGCCTTCTTTTTTGCTTAATAATAACTCAAAAAGACTTCAATTAAACATTTTATTACCACTGGACTTCTAAGCAGGATATACGTTAAATGCTATGGATAGAGTAGATATTTTTTGAATTGAATGAAAAGTAATTACTGACTTCATTTTTGGATTGGAATGACTCAGCCTCATATTTAGGACAACGTGGAGGAGTCCAAAGGGCTTATTCCTTAGGTATTGAAAATTTTTTTTTGAAATATGGTATGATGTAACAAGCACTGGCTTTGGGCATCTGGCCCCAATTCTGCCATTTAAACTCTCTAAGATTGATTTTCCTCATTTGTATATTGTATATTATCATAAAAGAGTTAATTCATAATAAGTGTGAAAGTTAATTAAAAGGCTGCCCATATATTATTAGTCCAGGTATACTGACAACTGCCAGTGTTAATAAATGAGCAACACATTGCTGTATGTACATAGAGATTAAGGGAATTGATTTGTTAAATTAGAGAATAAGCTTAGTGAAATAAAATCTACAAATTTTCTACCAAGGATCTACTACACATTAAGCTTTGTGCTAGATGGCATGGGGAATTGGAAGGACATGACAAGCAAAGAACAAGGAAGGCACAATTTTATGGGGGGGTAATAAGAGGTAATTATCCAAAGCAAATATGAATTATTGTTAGATTACAGGCCAGTTTAAATAGACTGAATATATACTGTGCTATTCTTTGATCCTTGCTTATATATATTTATGTTATTTCAGGACACCATGGAATTGCTATGGCTATTGGCCCCTACAGAGAAAAGCTACCGGTATTATTTTTCAAATTTCTAAGCACTTTAATTTGCTTCACAGAGAACCATTTCCAGTATGTCATACTTTGTTTTTGTTTTTGTTTTGCGGTACGCGGGCCTCTCAGTATGTCATACTTTTAAAAAAATGTATGAATTTGTCGCACAAACAATGCTACAAAGAAAAAAATGTAAAGAGAAAAATTAATCCAAAATTCTACATTCTAACATATCAATTGTTTTCATTTTTCCTTATTCCCTTTCAGTCCCTGACCACGTGACATGCTCTTTATGATAAGACCTGGTAAATGTTCAGTGTTATAAACCCTGATGTGCCTGCTAATAGGCTAGTCGTGGGAATTAAAGAGCTATTGTTTTCACCAGGAACAGGGAAGTTGGAATCAGTTACCGGTTCTGCCCTTATTTACTAAATTTCTCCAAACACCCAACTTTCCCTTTCTGTATTTACACTTCTGAGCTAAGCTGGACTGCTGCTTTTTCAAAACAACTACAGCTTTGCTTTTAAGCAACATCATATTTTTAAGGGGGACTGTTAATCTGTTAATTTATGCACAATTCCTTGAGACTCAAACCTCTTGGGAGAGGTAATAATAATAATTTATGTGTCAAGTCATGTGACTTATTTTACTTATTTTTTAGAGCTTGGATTGTTTGGAATAAAGACTAGAATGAGCAAATAACACACATCGGTAAATTCTCTGTAAGTATTGGCCACACTGATTTTTTTTACCATCATCCTGATTTTGCAGACAAAGACACTGTAGGCATAACCAAACTACCTAGGCTTGCAAAGTTAACAGGCAAAAACACTGTAAGACCTGCCAAAGACAATCTCCCTTCACTGGTCAGGCTGCCATTCTGCAGTATGGACTGAGCTTAGCCGACAGTCACTCCCAGGAGGGTAGGCATATTGTCTGTTGCCAGATTTGGCACATCAGCTTTTAAAAGACCATGTTTCTTTTAACCAATGCTCTCAGAATCTTTGATAAAAGCTCCTTTGATAAAGCATTACAGCAATAACCGTGCAAATCTGAATAACGTGAATCTTCATTTTAGAACCTCCGTTAAGCATCAGGCTGTGTAATGGGCTAAGCATCCCTCCAGGAAATAGATCACAATATAACAGATGGCTGTGAAGTCCTGAATGCAAAGCATATGGCCTGCCACCCACCCACCTGTGCCACCCACATGCCCTATCTTTGCTCCATCACCCAGACTGATCCTAGAAACCAGTTCCTAGGTACACTCAAGAAAGGTATTTCTGGAATTACAAGGAAGTAGTTGCCAAAGACCATTGTAGATAGAACTTGAGTGGCAGCAACCAAGTTATATATTCTGAATCTTCCAAGAACCTTGGAGTTCCCTTAAGAGAGCAAATCACGTTGTAACAGTAAGACATTGTTATGTTGTACAAAGAGTAATCAGACATAGTCTCTTCCTTCAAGGAGCTCTAAATCTAGTATGGAGATACACAATACGCCACAGTGTTAGGCCAGAAGTAAACAAGGAACGGAGTAAGTGTGGTGGTGGTGGTAGTGGGTGTAGAAACAAAAGAGGGGCACCTAACCCAGTCTTGGGAATTTAGAGAGAGCTTCCCGGAAGAAGTAAAATCTGAGCTGAATCCTGAAAAATGAACAGCACATACCAGCAAACAGGTGTGGTCAAGAGTGGGAAAATGAAAGTATGGGAACAGATATCTAAAGGACAATTATGATAAACAGGACATAAATGGTGACAAGGCCCTACTTCTCAAGACCCTCAAGAGTTCACTAGGAACATAGCTATACTCTGGGAACAGTATGCATACACTGAATATATGCCCCAAAGACCTAACGTACTTGATAAATAAACTCATATGGGTAGGAGTGGGTTTTGAGGATAGCTCTTGTTATACATCTTTCTGAGATCAGTCTTCTCATCTGTAACAGAACTTACTTTGAAGGGATTTTGTGAGTATGGAACTTTTTATCTCATAAAGGGTCAGTAATGTATAGAAAGAACGCATATTTTGAAGCTATACACGCTAAGTTTGAGTTTGACTTTGCTATCTACTGCCTCTGTGGCCTTGAACAAAGTACTTCCACTCCCTGGTTCTCTTTTTCAATCTGCAAAATGACAGTACTAACTTCATAGCATTACGAGCATTTTATAAGGCCAGGCTTGATGTGTAGCCAACAGACAACTGGTGAAATTGTGTTGGTGGTTAAAAGTGAATTATTTCCATATGAGTTAGATATAGCTTCTCTCCTGAGAACTTTGAATGCCCTCTTCCCCTCTCCTGGGACACCTAGGACCTCCTTAAGACCCCACAATTAGAGGACTGATGCCTGGCACAGCAAATCCCCGGCACAGAAATCTCTATAAATATTCTGATTGTACTGATTATTTAAAAGTTTGAATATCATCCAAAAACTAAGGAATATAAGTGAAATCCTTGGCACATAGTGGATATTCAATAGATATCAATCAAATTTATGTAATCTATGGATTCAATCTATGGATTTAGGTAGGAAATGGCCCTCTACCATTTACAGGTGACAGCCATTTACTCAACATATTCTTATTGAGACATTTTCTTATTGAGGGTCTGATTGTTTGCATCTAGGTGGAACTCATTGCTTCTCTGCCACCTCCAAGGAGTAGAAGCACTGATATAAGGCTAAGGCAAAATGAATTCTTTGGGGACAAATGAGGACCAAGGCGCTAAGAGTTAGACCTTTCACTCTAGACAAGCAGAGGGGTTAAATGTTTGAGCATCAGAGTAGCACCGTGTCGTTTACGGATCCTAGCCTCCTTGGCTTGGCTCCATGGGACTGCCTGGTGTGGTAAACAGGTGTCTTGGAAAGACACTCCCATGTGTCTCCTCTCTCTACCCACAGCACTACTCAAACCGAACACTTCTGGTCACCAAATGTGTGTGACGTTTGGGCTGGGGGTGGTGTTCCCACGCCAAGCATTTCTTGTTCAAACCACTAAGGTTTGCTACGTAAGAACAGATAACCAGAATAGGCCCAAAGAGCCAACAAATAATAAACTGTCCTTTTGGCCTACTCTTGTTCTTCCTGGAAATAACTTCCTGGAAAACCTTGGCGGATGTGGGTATCTAGGTTTCACTTTTTTTTATATCTTTCTTCTTTAGTATTTTCCTCAGTTGCCTAGCATGGTTGGCAGGAGATGGGCAAGGTGGAGGATACTAAGAACTTAGCCTACTGTAGTCAAGTTCTCCAGGGAGTCAAAGAGAGAAAAGGCACTACATATTGCTCTAAGTATACAATGAAGTTTTGAACCCAGACTCATATGTGGAATCATTAGTACTGGTGGATTCTATCATGGGAGCCAGAAAGACTATCTTTTTGTTTCTCTCCTAACGCATGTGAAAAGGGCACAAGGCTTTCACTAAAAGCCAAAGAATAGCTTCCTAGGCCCTTTTCCACAGACCCCCATCCCCTTAACATCTTTCAAATCTGGCAATTATGCCATAAGATACAGAAAAGTCACTTAAGAGAACATGCACAATGGAAAAGAGGCACATTTGCTTCAATATGGCCTTTTTTTTGTACTCCTACTACCTCTTTATAACATGATCAGTCATTCTTACTTTCAGCTGACATGTCCTAGGTCCTCCTCCCTGGTAGGTGGAGGATTTGGAGCGTTCCTCTAAGCTTGGATTGGACTTCTAACACCAGGCATTCTGCTGGGCCAGGGGGCAGCAACTATAGCCTGTGGGCACCTGTTTTGGTATAGACTTACAAACTAACAATGTTTTTTGCATTTTTAAATGGGGGCTACCATATTAGACAGCATGGCCCCTATCTCCCATCCTAAATGAACTTTGCCTTGACCCTTATTCTCAGTATTGTTTTCATTTACTCATCTCCTATCCAGTCCTTTTTCAATTGGGATTCAAATTAGATATAGTGTATGATTTGCTTTGGGCAGAACTGTAGAGTTCATAAGTTTCCCTGATGCCAAATCCAATTTATCTGTACTCATTTGTTTTTAAGTGTTCACTACTACACCACCACAATCCCACCCCAAACACTCTCTTTGCTGGAACACCACATTCTCCTGGTTTTCCTCTTAACCTTTCTAGCTCTGCCTTCTCAGGTTCCTCCTTCTCTCTCCAACTTTTAAAGGTCTGTTCACTAAGACTCATTCCTTGGACTCCTTTTGTTCTCAAGGTTTTTCCCTAATGCAAGGGGCAGGGAAATGGAGTTATAGTTAAAAGGGCTTCCCGTTGCAATTAGAATATAATCCAAACTGCTTTCCTTAACCAAAGGGCCTGACTGATCTGCCGTCGGCCAAACTCTCCCACCTTTCATTCCCTCCTTCGTTTCACACAACTCTGATCTCACGGGCCTTTCCATTGCTCTAACAGTTGAAAGTTTTAGGTTTTTTGCACTCGCCTTTTCTCTCTTTGTGGGACACTCTATCCCAGTCTTTGCCTAGTTTTGCTCTTTGCTATCCTTATGCCTTGGCTTCTATGTCACCTCTTCAGAGGTCTGACTACCTTACCCAAGTTACATTCATCTCTTGTTATTCCTCCTTTTGGTTCCTTCAAAGTCGATATTGCTATTTGCATTTATTTATTCGTGTGTTGACTTGTTCAGGTCGGCTGCCTGGCCCCTGGAATTTAAACTTGCGAGCAGCGACAATGGGCTTTGCTCTCCCGTGGGTCACATCCCTTACGCCAGCACAGGCCCGACACCAGGAGGCTCAGGGTAGAAGACCCGCGGACCGAAAGAATCAAAGAGCCAGCAGAGGGGCGGGGAGGACGCGAGCGCGGCCCCGCGTGGGGGACGTAGGGGCGCGGCTAACGAGAGAGCAGCGGAAGCCCGCCCCTTCCGGCCGCGGCGCGGACGCCTCGGCAGCCACGGCGGCTGGACCGCGGCTGGCGCCGGCTCGGCCCGCCCCCTTTTCTGTGCCCCGCTCCCGCTCCAACGCCTGCCCGGCCGCTGTCAGCTGCATCAGCGTCCTACCGAGCCACAGTGCATGCTTCGCCGCTGCGGCCGCCGGCTGCTGTACGTCCTAGGCCTTAGCTTCCCGCTGCTGACCGGCCGGCCGCTTTTCCTCTGCCCGCACCGCCTCATGAGGCCGCAGGTCGTGTTCGTCCTCGGCGGTCCCGGCGCCGGCAAGGGGACCCAGTGCGCCCGCATCGTCGAGGTGAGGCCCGGGCAGCCGGCGGCTCCCTGTGCTTGACCGGACGCCGGGCCGGCCAGTCCCGCAGCGCGCGTCTGTCCGCGCCTCCCCCACGCGCCCCACCCCACCCACCCCCCACCGCCCCGGAGCCGCGGACTACGGGTCCCGACGACCGGCGCACCGTCGGCGTGGCGGTGGTTCGGGGGTCCGCCGGCGCGCGGCATGTCGGAACTGGTAGTCCACGTCCGCCCGCCTCGGGGGGACCCAGAAAGGAGGGGGACCGCTTGGGATTGCTTTGTTCCTGCGCCCCTCTTTCCTTACATTTTGGGGACCAAGTTCGTCTCGAGAGTGGGCTGGGAGAGGGATCCCGGGAGGGTCCGCTTCCGGGGCCCCCAGCGCGCAGAGGTCAGTGTGTCGCTGGTTGTGGGGCGGCCGGAGGCGGCAGCAGCGTCGATTTGGGTTAGAGGCTGGGTGAGCCCACCGCTGCCTGGAGGGGAGACCGGTTTTTCCACCACGCCCATTCCTGCAGGCCCTCTAAACTCTGAACCGTCTACTAATTGGTCTTTATCCTAGAAAGGAGACCCGGGCGACAGGGCGTTACCTTAGGTGTTCTGAACCCGTCCAAGTCAGTACCAGCCCTGAGGCTCAGCCCGGGTTGTTGTGGTTGGAAAAAGCCGTGGAGTATGAGATCAAACTTCAACCTCTGGCCCGGCTGCCAACTTACACTGAGTCGATGGCCAAGTCACTTCCTCTCTCCGAGTCTCGGTTGCCCCCACTAGAACAGTAGAGGCTGTGCACACAGATTTAAACTCAGTATGAAATGCCTCTCAAGTCTAAAATGGTGTTATTTTTTTTTTTCCCCAAAGCGAGGTAAGGTTAATGCTTCAATTCCGTTAACAATTTTCGAACAGATACGTGGTTAGCTGCAGTGTGGGTGAAAGGCTTATTGGAGAATCTGGGGAATGTTTGGGAGAGAAGGAAAACAGAAGATATCTAGAAACAGAAGAGCAGACCAGTAGTGCTGTAAAACACCAAAGAATCCAAAGAATTGTGAAACTCGGCGACCAGCAAAAGTTTTGACCCAGAACTTCTAAAATAGTTTCCTCCTCTTTTCCAGGATATGGCTTTTATTAGCTTTGGGATTTTACTCCTCTCACAGGTTCATACAACCCACTCCTGGCCTATATTTTATTCTCTAAAGAGCATCCAGAAAAAGTCGGATGGTAAAATCTTCATTATGTGTTTTACAGCTGTATTTATAATTGTTGATCATTTGTAAGACTATAAGTGGAGCTAATTCAACCAAAAGATACATAAATATTTTTCTCCTTATTTTTGTTCGTTCTTTTCACTTTTTAAAAGACATGACAATTGGATGGTTTCAGGTTTTTGTTGTATATATGAAACCTCTTACATGTAAATAGCATAGTAGGGGAAGGAGAAAAGACTTTATTTTTATTTGTTTTTTATTTTTATTGAAGTATAGTTGATTTACAATGTTGTATCAGTTTCAGGTGTACAGCAAAGTGAATAAGTTATACATATACATATATCCACTCTATTTTAGACTCTTTTCCCATATAGGCCATCACAGTATTGAGTAAAGTTCCTTGTACTATACAGTAGGTCCCTATTAGTTATCTGTTCTATACACAGTAGTGTGTAAATGTCAATCCCAATATCCCAATTTATCCCTCCCCCTCCCTTCCCCCCCCGCCCCGTAACCATAAGCTTGTTTTCTACATCTGTGACTCTGTTTCTGTTTTACAGATAAGTCCATTTGTACCATTTTATAGATTCCACATGTAAGAGATATATGATACTTGTCTTTCTCTGTCTGACTTTCTTTACTCATGATGACAATCTCTAGGTCCATCCATGTTGCTACAAATGGCATTATTTCGTTCTTTGTTATGGCTGAGTAATATTCCGTTGTATATATAAACCACATCATCTTTATCCATTCCTCTGTAAAGGACATTTAGGTTGCTTCCATGTCCTGGCTATTGTAAATAGCACTGCAATGAACATTGGGGTGCATGTATCTTTTTGAATCATGGTTATCGCTAGATACATGCCCAGGAGTGGGATTGCTAGATCACATGGTAGCTCTGTTTTTAGTTTTTTAAGGAACCTTCATACTGTTCTCCATAGTTGCTATACCAATTTACATTCCCACCAACAGTGTGGGAGGGTTCCTTTTTCTCCATACCTTCTCCAGCCTTTATTGTTTGTGGATTTTTTTTTTTGTGGTACGCCGGCCTCTCACTGTTGTGGCCTCTCCCGTTGCAGAGCACGGGCTCTGGACGCGCAGGCTCAGCGGCCACGGCTCACGGGCCCAGCTGCTCCGCGGCATGTGGGATCTTCCCAGACCGGGGCACGAACCCGTGGCAGGCGGACACTCAACCACTGCGCCACCAGGGAAGCCCTGTTTGTGGATTTTTTGATGATGGCCATTCTGATGTGTGTGAGGTGATACCTCACTGTAGTTTTATTTTGCATTTTTCTAATAATTAGCAATGATGTAATGATGCTTTTTAGCCATCTGTATGTCTTCTTCGGAGAAATGTCTATTTAGATCATCCGCCCATTTTTTGATTGGGTTGTTTGTTTTTTTAATATTGAGCTGCAGGAGCTGTTTGTATATTTTGGAGATGAATCTGTTGTCGGTCACTAATATTTTCTCCCATTCTGAGGGGGAAAAGACTTTACTAGAGTCAAACAGATATGGGTTCAAACCCTAACTGTTCCATTTACTATCTCTTTAGTCCCAGAGAAGTTGTTGTTTTACCTTGGGTTCCTCTGTAAGAAGGAAGAAATAACACCTGTCTGGTATGGTATTTATGAATATGAAATGAGGTAAAATATCTGACATGCATAGATGCAAATAATTTTTTCCTCTGTTTTAGAGTTCCTGTTCTTAATTTATGAGGTTGGTTGTTTTTACTTTGAAGTGCACTGTAGTTTTACTTTTTAAAAATTGGTTTATGGGGCTTCCCTGGTGGCGCAGTGGTTGGCGGTCCGCCTGCCGATGCAGGGGACACGGGTTCGTGCCCCGGTCCGGGAGGATCCCACATGCCGCAGAGCGGCTGGGCCCGTGAGCATGGCTGCTGGGCCTGCGCGTCCGGAGCCTGTGCTCCGCAATGGGAGAGGCCGCAACAGTGAGAGGCCCGCGTACCGCAAAAAAAAAAAAAAAAAAAAATTGGTTTATGACTGATGTATTGGAATGTATTTAAATATTTTGTTTTTGAATCATAATGTGACTTTTAAGTGTTCACACCCAAACTGATAATACCCATATTACTCCAATGGGTTAAAAATAATCTCCACATTCTGTAATTAGTATTTATTCTTTACTCTGTTTGATAATGGTGGATAATATTTTAAACCTGTTAATTAAGAATTATAAGGTTTCCATGATGAGATATGTTCTATAATGTATTATCTTATTCTTTTAAGATTTCAACACTTATATGAGCTTAAATTCAACTGTTTTCTTACAATTCCAAATAGCTTATAATTCAGCAGTTGCTGTCTTCTAGTGGATTAAACAATGGAATGTCTATGGTCAGTTAAGTCAGAGGATTTTTTGGTTTGTTTCTTTTGTGAGTCTCTTGCATTTTTACTCAGTGTTTTATTATACAGGCAAATGTAAGCTGAATCCCAAACGATTGTAATTTTTGGAGCTAATTTTTTTCTGTAGGGGAAAAGTTATATAAATCAAGGTTAAATTCCCCAACTATCATGCCATTACTAATTTAGCTAACAGGGTACCTGAAATGTGGCTGAAACAGAATTGTTTCTTTGGGAAGATTACATTAATTTCCAACTCAGGCCACCAGAAGTACATCTTTGGACCCTTGCTACAGAACCTGAGAATATCTGGCCCTCTAATATCCTGGGACATTGCAGTTATGGTTGAGGGTGTCACCACAGGGAAGCTGTTGCTTGTTGTTTTTTTTTTTTCCTAGCTGTGAATTCTACCTGTACTACTTGCTCTCCCAGACCTTGAGGAAGAAAAGGCAAATCTGATGCAGCATCTTCTGAAAGTGTTGTGAACTGGAAAGGAAAGGTTTGAGGGAGGCTTTGAGATTGAATTTTGCCCATTTAGTTGAATTGATCTTTTTCAGTTTTGTTTTATTTTCTAACTAATTTTTAAGTCTGTCTTCTCACACTCAAATTTGTTTTTGAAAATTAGCCATTTTCTAAAGCAGTGCAATCAGGAGTCAAGTGCTCAGAGTGGAGTTATTATTGTGGAATAACTTGTGACTAAAAAATCATGATGGAAGATACTGTGTCATTTTTGAATTTTTTTAATTAAGCTTTATTTGTATTGTTTTGGCCCAAGAAAAATTATAGTGCCATAACCTAAACTTGTCTGAAAATAACAACCACAGTTTTGCATGTGTTAGCTGGGATATTTAAACCTACTCTCTTTTAAAGATGGTGAACATTCTCCTTAAATGAACAGTTATGCTAAAGTTTATATCCATGCCAAATTGCTTTCGGTAGCACCCCAGAAGCATTTTTATCATCTTGTGTTTTAACTTCCTCCAGGACCTGTATGGGTAACTTAGACATTGTACCCTACCTGCTATGCTTAGAAAGTTTTGGGTGATACTGACTTTAAGTATGTAGAAAACAGAAATTTGATTTTATTTATCTTTTTGTCTCTAGTGTTGAACATTGTGCCTGACATATAGGTGCTTAATAAGTATTCTTTGAATGAATATATAGCACACCAGTTTGTCCTAAAGATGTAAAAAAATTTAAAATTCGGTCTCCAGGGGGCGCCCAAGGAGCAGTTAGTACTCCCTTCAGGACCAGAAGTATTTGAATGAAACCTGTGTCTTACTCTGATTTCTCATGTAACACTTCAGTTTACTCTCAGTGAATAAATGGTATAGTTGTAAAAATCTGATGAGCATTCTAAAACTTTTAAGCTCCTGGTTACAAATCCCTAAAGCAGACTACCACTCATTAAAGAAACGAGATAGGAAGATCCACTGGACATTAAGCTTGCTTCAGAACAGGCCTTTCTCCTTTTGGTGGGATGGGCTGGAGTAAGAGAGAGGTTTTTTGGGCTTTTTTGTTTTTTTTAAAGGAAAGTTTAAATTATCTGTAAAAGAGAGTCCACAGAATCCTCGGCTCTCCTGAAGCACCACCCTTTCATTAAGGTAATGGTAATGTGGGATTTTTGTTGTTGTTGTTAAGAATTTGGAGGAGGGGAGAATATGTTCAGATTATTTACTATTCTTACTTTTGAAAACTTCATTTTTTTCTTTCCATTTTAAGTTACAGTAGTAATACATATTTGCTGGTGACCTCTAACCCTGAGGTCACCAGTATTAACTGTCTGGTATTAACTCTTTCTCAATATTTTTACAAATAAAAGTGCATATAGTTACCTTTTTAACCTCCAAATGGGACTATTCTGGTTTTTTTTTACTGAATGTATCATGGCCCTCTCAGGCCTCTACACATAGACTTAACTTATTTTTATTAGTAGCTGCAGAATAGTCCATAATATGAATGTTACCATAGCATAGTTGTACCATTCCCCCCATTGATGGACACTCAGGGTAGTTTTCAGGAAATTATTCTGCTATTGCAAACAGTGCTTCAATAAATTTCCTTGTAAATATAATATTGCATATGGATGCTTTTATTTTTGTAAGCAAAATTCCTAAAAGTGGGATTGCTAAGTCAGAAGATAAGTGCATTTTTAATTTTAATTGATGATTGTTTGATTACTTTTCAAAAACATTATACTTACATTTCTGTCATCAGTTGTATGCTTTTTTTTTTACTAGCACTGAATGATTATCAATCATTTTAATTTTTTCAAATCTGTTAATCTCCTCTTCAAAGTTTTTCTGAGTAAATTACTCATTTTTTCCAAGAAGTCCATAACGGTGAAAGGCATAATTAGACTTAAAAAAAAATTTCCCTTTACTTGTCATTTATTCAGAAAACATTCTTTGAGAGCTAGGCACTGTGATAGTTGCTAAGGTGAATAAGACACAGACCCTACTGTCAAAAGTTTACAGTGAGCTGTGAGATATAGAAGTTAAACAGTGACTGTGACAGGACAGAGTGATAAGTCCTATGACAGAAATATACACACAGACCATTTAGATAAGGGACATTTAAGTTACAGCTCAGTGGGTCAGGGAAGGCTTCCTCGGGGGCAGTGATATGTATGAGCTGAATTTAGGAGGACAGTAGGAAAGAAGCAGCCAGGAGATGTGGGGGAGTGGAGAACACTTAAAGCAGAGTTACCCTTGCATAGGGTAGTTGGAGGTTTCAATTCTGAGAAAAGGCTAAGGAGAGTAAACGGACGCAAGTGAGATTGACCCAGAAAACACTTCCTAAATGCAAACTATTTGCTCTGTGTTGGGGGATACTGCCTTCTAGAGGGTCTCAATTTAGATTAGAGATAAGACACATACTTAATAGAATTTCATGAGAAAAGATATGAAAGATTTTTGCAAATATTAAAGTTTAACATTAAATTGTTTTAAAATTGTTTATCAGGAGTTCCCTGGTGGCCTAGTGGTTAGGATTCTGGGCTTTCACTGCCATGGCCTGGGTTCAATCCCTGGTCAGGGAACTGAGATCCCTCAAGCCGTGCAACGTGGCCAAAACAAAACAAAACAAAACTGTTTATCTTTTAGATTTGCCTCCCCAACTAGATTGTAATGTCTTCAAGGATGGGGACCCTGTCTTTTGCTCCTGTTCATTCTACTGCATGGTGTTTGAGGTGCCTACTTATCCTTAAGATCTTAGCTTAATACAGAGATTCCCAAACATTCTCAGTTCATGGTCCCCTTAGTGTGTCAGTATTTTTTTCACAAACACCTTAGTCCAAAATAAGTATCTAACAGTTGTATTTGTTGAGTAACTGGATCCAAACAATACTTAGTAAGTATTTTCTAACAACTTAGTAGCTGTTTGAAGAAACAGTACATATACATTAAGAGAAGAAGTAGCAACTTTATTTCATTCTTATGTAACCACAATCACTTCTAATTGGATGTAAATGCCTGTTGGCACTGCCCAGTTTCTCATACCTTGGAATCAGGTTAGACGCTTCCATACTCATTTTATTTTCCACATTAATTTTCACGTGGTACTTATTTTTATCACAGCAACTGCCCACCAAAAAGTCAGCATCACAAAGATGTGTCTTCGAAAAGAATGTGCATGATCTAAAGTTGAAATTGTGAACTACCCTGAGCTGATAGTTCACATGGTATCTAATAGCTGATAGTTCACATGGTATCTAACAGTGTTGCTCTGTTTCCCTTAAAAATGTAAACCTAGGGCACTCTTGTGAATTCGCTGCAGTGCTCCAGGGTACTTTGGCATTCAGTTTGGGAACCATGAGCTAAAAATGATTTCCTCAGTGAAACTGGCCCTCACATTTTTAGACTAGGTCAGATTTCTCTATTATGTGATCTCAAAGCACTTCAAAACATCTGTCAGTTTGTTATTCTTTTGTCCTTTCAGTTTTTAATTCTGTTGTCCTTTATAACATTTATGTTTGTAGTTCACGTTTAATTTCATGGTTATTGGATTGTCTCCCTCATTACACCATAAGCTCCATAAGGATGAGAACCTTAGATTTCTAAATTTACTCTTATATCTTCAGTGTCTAGTACAATGTCTGGCATAAATTGATGCTGAATAAACATTTGGTAAGTAGATTTTGAAGCCAGTCATACCTGGATTTCTGCCATTTAGTGAGTTATTTAAATTTTTGGCTCTTTGGTTTTCTCCCCTGAAAATTGGGGATATTAATCTACTTTACAGGGTGATTATGAGGATTAGCCAAGAGAATCCATGTAATAAAATGTCTGGCACAGTGCCTACTTTGTGTTTGCCACTTCATATATGTTAGCATCTCTCTCCTTGCCTATTCTGTGCTTATCTATAAATAGTCAATGAAAGAAATATCTTGAGCAGCGTCAGTAGCTACACTTCGGCGGTCATTCTTAGTCAGTAGACTGAAGAAAAATTGATTTGCAAGGATATGAACAAATGTCAAAGTGTCATACCAGTGTATTGTCTACTAGGCAGTATGTAGAGTTCAGACTCCGGAGTTAGACTGTCTGGGTTTGAATCTTATCGTAACACCTACTATGTGTGAGATCTTAGCAAAGGTTTAGTTTCTCTATGCCTCAATTTCCTCATCTGTAAAATGGGAACAATAATATATAGTATCTAACTCAGAGGGGTGTTGTGAGGACTAAATGAGCTAATGTATGTAAAGTACTTAGAGCAGTGCCTGGCATGTGATAATTCCTATATAAATGTTAACTATTATTTTTATTATTATCATCATCATCGTACTTTTTCTGTGTGAGTTTTGCCTGCCCTTTTGATTTGCTTAAGAATTTTTTCCTTCCTGATTTATTCCTTTGTACTTTGGAAGCTGTACAATCTGTTTTTAGTGGTTACCCTAGAAATTTTAAGCACACATATTATTTAACTTAAGTCTAATATTAATATTTTTACTCTCCCCCAAACAATACAAATACCTTAGGACACAACTCTATTTTCTGTCCTATTCTTTTTTTTAGGATTTTAATTCTATATTGACTTTTTTTTTAATCCCCGCAAATGACCTGTTAATGTTTTATAACAAATGTTTGTTTAGAATAACTTACATACATACCATTTTCTTTACTAACCATTTATTTTTGCACCTCAGATCTTCCTTCTGAGATCATTTTCTTTCTTGAAGTATATCCTTCAGAAGGTTCTTTAATCAGTATGGGCTTGTGGTTAGGAAATTTTGCTGTACTCTTTACATGGTAGGTTCTTTTTTCCTAGTTCAAGCACCTAGGGTATCATCCTTGAGAGGTCCTGACTTTATGTGGAGCTCATTGATCTGACCTCCAGTCCTATTTAGGTCTCAGTCTTTGTCTCCTTTCCCCTCTCTGTGGCTGATTAAATCCTGGGCTCTAGCCACCTGTGATTTGGGGATGGGGAAAGTCCCCAGGGCAGCCATAGCTCCAGCACTCTCTCGCTCTTCTGGATTTGTGCTTTCGTGATTTATCTGAATTTGAGTTACTCCTTTAATTTTTGGCCAGCTCAGTCGTACATTAAAAAATAATAATAAAAAAATTATATATTAATAAATATACAAATATTAGAGATTATATATATGTATCCAACTACATGAGTGTGCTGTGCTGGGAGGGGTTCCTCTCTTTTTTTTAGTAAGTTTTATTTATTTATTTATTTATGGCTCTGTTGGGTCTTCGGCACGAAGGCTTTCTCCAGTTGCGGCAAGCAGGAGCTGCTCTTCATTGTGGTATGTGGGCTTCTCATTTCGGTGGTTTCTCTTGTTGCGGAGCACGGGCTCTAGGCTCACAGGCTTCAGTAGTTGTGGCACACAGGCTCAGTAGTTGTGGCTCGCAGGCTCTAGAGTGCAGGCTCAGTAGTTGTGGCACACGGGCTTAGTTGCTCCGTGGCATGTGGGATCTTACCGGACCAGGGCTCGAACCCGTGTCCCCTGCATTGGCAGGGGAATTCTTAACCACTGCACCACCAGGGAAGTCCTGGGAGGAGTTTCTCTGAATGAATGTATATTTTCTACCCCCATCAAAATTAGACACCTCTACCTAAGTCTGCCCTAGCTCAGAACACCTCTTCAATGTCAGTTCTTCCCCTTATCATTACTCCCATTGAAATCTACTTGATTTACATCCTTTGGATTAAAGTTTTAGTGATGGTAATCGATTAAACACCACATCCTAGTTAAGATGCTAATAGGAGAGGACTGTAGTCACGTGAGACCTCCGAAAGTCACATAGGAGTACAGTATTTTAATGGTTATTCTTCTGAATTGAAATTGAGAGCATTTCAGAGAAACCACTCTAGTAGTGGGACTTTCAGACTAGATAAGAGAGAAAAGGTGGAGACAGGATAACCATCTTACTCTTTGTGTCATGTTAGCTTGATCACACTGACTCTTGCTAACCTTAAAGCTAGTACCTTTAGCCCAGTTGGCATATGAGAATGTATTTATTCTAACATTTCAGTTAAATTAAGGACATTTTTATAGACTGAACATGTGATAAGAGCATTTAGCACTTAATAGAGAACAGGTGTGACTGAACATACTGTTTGCTGACAGTTTCCTGCTGCTGGTGAACAAAGCTAACCAAACAGCACTTTGGTAAAGGAAGAAGCCCCAGTTATTACCTACCATTCTTAGAAACTTTAACTTTGAGGAACTGGATCCCAAAAAAACCACATGTTCCATGCTTGGTTTCCATCAGTTATCTCCAGAAGACCGGTAAGTTGGTTCCATTTATCATTAGGGTATATTCTATACCAACAATCAATTGAATATGCTTAGTTTGGGGCTCTACAAAAGACTGCTTCTTTGCTCACTTTGTGTTTGGAATTTCCATGATGTATTAGTCATTGATGTTTGCCACTGAAAAGTTCTATGTGTTTAACGTATAAGACTTTAAGTATAATTAGGTAGATAATAACATGAATTTCTGTTCTCTTGGTGTCTACTGGGAGTAAAGAGACAGTCCAGAAGATGTTTTATTGATATTATGTAATTGGGAATTGACTTGATGGTTAATTTAGGTTTTTAAACTGGAAATTTTTATTTGCTACTTATTTAATGATTGTTGGGTGAGGCAAGTGGAAATGGAAATGGTGTCACAAGTGGAGAAAGGCAAGAACGAAGCAAACGAAGGATGGTCAGAATCTGGCTGAATGGTGGGTCAGATATGCCTGGCTCTGTGTGTGGATAAAGTTCCTGATCCTCTCTCCATGCTAGGATACAACAAAATGATAAAGTCCATGAACTTGGAGTCTCCTTTTTAATTTCCACCAGCAGATTCTGTCATGCGAAGGCCATAGTAGCTTGATGGCAAGACTCTGTATTTCCATGTCTGTCACCTAGGAATTACCTCAGAGGCCCACTGTGGAATAATCGTCACTGAGAGTCAGGAGACCTGATTGCCAGTTTCCTGTCTGCTAACTAGCAAGTCAGCTTATCTCAGTTTCCCCTTTCATAAAATGAGAGGTATGGAAATAGGTGGTCTTGCCAGCCCTACAACAGTTCTGTATACTGAGGCTTCATTGTTAGATAGTGTTGTAATCCTGTGTAGTCGCATTCAAGAGGCATGTTATCCAATCATTATGAATATGTGTATCTTCTTTGCCATTCTATGCTGTATGAATGGGAGCACCAAGGAATTGTATTTAATAAATTCCCACTGTATTTCATGTTTACATAGAACTTCAGAGTGATAACAAAGAATGTGTAAAGGCAGGAAAAGGAGTAGTTTTTTGAAGTAGAACAATTGTGTGTGAATTTTTTTTAATTAAAAATATTTAAGAAATGGGACATTGGAGCCAACTTTCTTACAATATAGCATAGTAGTAGAAACAATGTAGACTTTGAAGTCAGTTGCTGGTTCACATCTCAGTCTAACACCTGTGGCTATGTTGCTTAACTTTTCTGATTCTGTTATCTTCATTTGTAAACTGATGATAATAATGACAATTTCACTAGATTGTTATAAAGATGAAACAGCATAATGCTTCTACAGTGTTCAGCACAGTACATGGCACTCAGTAAATTTGTAAAGGCTAGCATTATTTTAGAAAAGATCTACAGTGAAGAGATCAAAGAGTAATTTAGATTAAAGTAGTTTTGGGGAGCATTGTATTCCCATTGTTTACTACAGCATAAGGAAATGATTACCCACACTAATCAGTTTACAGATTTTTAAAAACCCAGGATGGTATTTTAGAGTCTATCAAACATGAAAGGTCTTTCTACTTAGAGAAAATGTTTGGAGTTAACTTAGATTTTAAAATCATAGAAAGGGCAAGTGGATTTAAGGAAAAGTTTATAGTATACATGCTCTTTATATTCAAAATAGGTTACTAGTTGCCAGATGGAGCTAATGACCTAATGATTGGATAAGTTTCATAAGTTAAGCCTGAATATGTACCTTAACTGTCCTGTTATTAAAAATATGCATACTTTTACTTTTGGTTACTTTTAAAAAAAAATATTTATTTAATTTATTTGGTTGCACCGGGTCTTAGTGCAGCTCATGGGCTCCTTAGTTGCGGCGTGTGAACTCTTGGTTGCGACATGCATGTAGGATCCAGTTCCCTGACCAGGGATTGAACCTGGGCCCCCTGCATGGGCTCCTTAGTTGTGGCATGTGAACTCTTGGTTGCGACATGCATGTAGGATCCAGTTCCCTGACCAGGGATTAAACCTGGGCCCCTGCATTGGGAGTGCAGAGTCTTAACCACTGCACCACCAGGGAGGTCCCACTTTTGGTTACTTTTTAATTATATAAGTAGTACACATACATTATAGAAAAATTAGAAAATACAGATGAGTAAAAAGAAGGGTGTAAAAATTACCAGTAATCTTACCATCCAGAGAAAACCACCATTAATCAATATTTTGGGACATATTTTTCCAGAGATTTTTTTTTTTTTTTAGTAGGCTCATACTCTGGAAACCTGATTTTTACTTATAATATCACAAACATATCACCATGTTAATTAATGTACTTTTACTACATAATCTATATGATATTGTACTCTGTAGATTACATATTTAATTAATTGATTCCTTGTTTTGGAAATTTTGTTTCTGACTTTTCAGAAGTTGTATTCTGTGTTTTTTTAAAAATACTTGGAGATATAATTTATATACCATACAACTCATCCATTTAAAGTGTAGAATTCAGGACTTCGCTGGTGGCACAGTGGTTAGGAATCTGCCTGCCAATGCAGGGGACACGGGCTCAAGCCCTGATCTCGGAAGATCCTACATGCTGCAGAGCAACTAAGCCTGTGCACCACAGCTACTGAGCCCGAGCTCTAGAGCCCGTGAGCCACAACTACCGAAGCCCGTGAGCCACAACTACTGAAACCCGTGTGCCACAACTACTGAAGCCCACGTGCCTAGAGCCCATGCTCCGCAACAGGAGAAGCCACCAGTGCGTGAGAAGCCCATGCACTGCAATGAAGAGTAGCCCCCACTTGCCACACTACAGGAAGCCCGCACTCAACAATGAAGACCCAACACAGCCAAAAATTAATAAATAAAATTATTAAAAAGAAATAAAATTTAAAAAGCATAGAATTCAGTGTTTTTGGTATATTACGTTATTAATTTTTTTAATTTTGGTAAAATATATCATGAAATTTACCATTTTAACCACTTTAAGTGTACAGTTCAGTGGCATTAATTGCATTTACAGTGTTGTGCAACCATCACCACGATTTCTAAAACGTTTTCATCACCCCAAACAAAAACTCTATTAGGCAATAATTTCCCATTCTTCCCTTCCCCCAGCTCTTAGTAACCTCTAATCTACTTTTTGCCTCTGAATTGCCTATTTTAGGTACTTCATGTAAGTGGAATCATACATTTGTCCTTTTTTTTTAATGGCTTATTTCACTTAGCATAATGTTTTCAGGGTTCATCCATGTTAGCATGTATCAGAACTTCATTCCTTTTTATGGCTGAATAATGTTTCATTGTATGTATTTATTACATTTTGTTTATCCATTCACCTGTTGTTGGATAAGGGCTGCTTCCACCTTTCCGCTATTGTGAGTAATGCTGCAATGAACACTGGCATACAAGGATCTGTTTGAGTCTTTTGGGTATAGAGCTGGGGGTGAGATTGCTGGATCATATAATAATTCTGACTTGTTGAGGAGCTGCCAAACTGTTTTCCACAGCAGCTGTACCATTTTACATTTCTGCCCGTGATATGTGGTTTCTTTATCCTCACCAACACTTATCATTTTATGTTTGTTTGTTTGATTATAACCACCCTACTAGGTGTGCAGTGGTATCGCATTGTGGTTTTGATTTGCGTTTCCTTAATGACTAATGCTGTGAGCATCTTTCTTGTCTCACATGTCCTTTTTTTTTTTTAAATAACCATCCTGAAGGGTGCACTGGCATCTCATTATGGTTTTGATTTGCATTTCCCTGATGACTAATGAGGAACTTTCCCATACTGGCCATCTGAATATCTTCTTTGGAGAAATGTCTGTTTGAATCCTTTGTCCTTTTTTTTCCCCCCCAGAATATTGCATTAAAAAAATTGTCTTTTGCAATTTTTAAAATTGGGTTATTTATCTTTTTATTGCTAAGTTGTAAAGTTTTAAAAATATATTTTTGGTACAAGTCCCTTATCCAGAAACATGATTTGTAAATATTTTCTCCCATCTTGTGTCTTGTCTTTTCATTTTCTTGGTAGTGTCCTTGGAAGCACAGAAGTTTTAAATTTTGATGAGGTCTCATATCTTGCACTTTAGAACATACAGTATGCTTTCTATTGCCTGTGGTGCAGAGATTAAAAGATTGATAAAGTGAGGCCAGAACTGTAAAAGAGGTATAACTGGTAAGTGTATAGTGCCTGGGACTGAGAGTTGAGGGTGGAAGAGAGAGGAGATAGTGGTAGATGGAAAAGAAGAGTGGAAGCAACAGATTCTTGATACTTCCTTGACTGATTCCAGGGCATAATTGGGTCCAAGTTAAGTCAGGCTAGAGAGGTGGGAGAGGTTGTCCATTTTGCAAAATGGTTTTCAGCATTCTTCCTGTTGTGTAGTCGTGGCAGGAAAGAAAGCTTTCCATAAATATTTCCCATAAGCTTACCACTTTTTAGGACATTTCCTTTGTGTGAAGAAGTTAGATTCTAATCAAGAACCAGTAATCCCTTATATCCTGTTCTACATTATATAAATGGGTACAGTTGTCTATGGTCAACATTGAATCCCAGGCTGGGCTAGGATATAGCAGCTATACCATCAAAAATGTATATTCTTAGACTGACTTTAATTTTAGATTGAGAAAAATGTAATCATGAAGGTAAATTTTACACCAAAAAAGTTTGGAAACATATACTATTTTTTAAAGCCAAATATTGATTTTCCTCACACTTTGTCCTATTAGCACAGGTTGATGGACTAAAAATGAAGATGATTCTTTGTTGTCTAAGCTAGATTAATTTTCTCTTTTTAAAAAAAAGTCAGTTGAGAGTGGTTGGCACAATAAAGTTCTGAAAGTGCTCCAAGGGGTCATTCTGGAGACTAGAAGTAGTGTGGGTACATTGTCTGTCATGGAGGTGTCATTTCCAGAACATCTTGCTTATAATTTTGAACTCTAGTGTCTAGAGTAAGGCTTCACTGAAATCTGTTTCCTTTTAAACTTTTGCTGCTGTGCCTTTTGGATCCTCTCAACTGAGTATGTCTCTAAATTTCCATCTGTTTTTAGGCTATAAAACTGGACTGCTTTCTGTCTCTTTCTATAACTCTTGACTTCATGCCCATGCAGTGTGTTTCAGTGTTGCTATATTATACTTTTGTTTCTCCTTTGTTTAAGGAATGGATCACTTTCCAGAGAAATTTTTATCTAAACATTTGACTTGATTTTTGCTGCTATTCTCTACAGTGATTTAGTTTTAAATTTTAAATAAGTTTGTGATTGTACAGGTACTGTTTTTCTTTTTTCTTGAACTTAGATAATGTTTTTTTTTTACAGCATTCCATTACACACATTATTGATGGAGTATATTCTTTTATTTATTTATTTATTTATGGCTGTGTTGGGTCTTCGTTGCTGTGCACAGGCTTTCTCTAGTTGCAGTGAGTGGGGGCTACTCTTTGTTGTGGTGTGCAGGCTTCTCATTGCGGTGGCTTCTCTTGTTGCAGAGCACGGGTTCTAGGCACGCAGGCTTCAGTAGTTGTGGATCGCAGGCTCAGTAGTTGTGGCTCACGGGCTCTAGAGCGCAGGCTCCATAGTTGTGGCACACGGGCTTAGTTGCTCCGCGGCATGTGGGATCTTCCTGGACCAGGGCTCGAACCCGTGTCCCCTGCATTGGCAGGCAGCTTCTTAACCACTGCGCCATCAGGGAAGCCCTTAGACAATGTTTTTTATGTAGGGATTTTTATTCCTAATGTGAGGCAGTTCATTTTGCTGTTCTCTTAGGATTTGATATTAATAAAACACTTAAATCAACAATCTTACTTTGTGATGCTGTATAAAAAATAAATAAATTAAATTAAAATTTTAAAAAACCCAGTCTTTGTGATATTTGCCATTTAGAGATGTGTGGATAGAATATATGCTTTTTTTAAATTAAAAATTTAGTAAGTTTATATACATGTACATTGAGATTGAAACAATTCAGAAGTACGTAAGGTGAAAGTTCTCCTTAACCTTAGCCTACTCTTTTTTTTTTTTTGGTTGCTTTGGGTCTTCATTGCTGCGCACGGGCTTTCTCTAGTTGCGGTGAGCAGGAGCTACTCTTCGTTGCGGTGCGCAGGCTTCTCATTGCAGTGGCTTCTCTTGTTGTGGAGCATGGGCTCTAGGTGCACGGGTTTCAGGAGTTGTGGCACACAGGCTCAGTAGTTGTAGACCGCGAGCTCTACAGCACAAGCTCTGTAGTGGCGCACAGGCTTAGTTGCTCTGCTGCATGTGGGATCTTCCCGGACCAGGGATGGAACCCGTGTCCCCTGCATTGGCAGGCGGATTCGTAACCACTGCGCCGCCAGGGAAGTCCCAGCCTACTCTCCTTAGGTAATCACCTACCAACGTTTTTGTGTGTGGCTTTCTGGTCCTCTTTTGATGTATTTATACACAGATAAAAATGCATGCACACAAACGTTGTCTATTGTTATTTTTTTGCTTAACAGTGTATCTTGGATAGCTTTCCATATCAGAACATGCAGATAGCTCAACTCCATTCATAATATATACAATAATCTATTTAACTATTCATATATTTGTGGACATTTAGATTTTCTGTTTACAGATGATGCTGACATAAACATTCATTACATATGTCTTTGTGCACATGTGCAACTATTTCAGTAGCACAGCTCCTAGAAATGGAATTACTGAGCCAAAGGGTATGCAAACTTAAATTTTGTTAGACTCTGCCAAATTGCCCTCAAAAAGGCTGAACCAGTTTACACTCCCACGAACTGTCAGGATGCTGGTTCTTCCCCACCCCCACCCTTGCCATAGCCAGATATGTCTTTATTTTAACCAATCTGATGGGTGAAAAATGAAATCACATTGCTTTAATTTGCATTTTCATGATTACCAGTAAGGTTGAGCATCTGTTGTTTTCTCTGAATTGTTTTTTCTTTGCCCATTTTTGTAATGAGCTATTTTCTTTGTTAGTAGGATATCTTTGTATACAACGTATATTACCCTATCACCTTTGTATGGTGAAAATATTTTCTCCCAAGCTATTGCTTGTCATTTGGTTATATCTGTGGTAAGTTTTTATTGTTCACGTGGTCAAACATAAATCTTAGCTGTTTTGGTTCTTGTTTTGGAGTGTCTTTCTCTATCTCAAGATTATCTTCCCCTGGTACTATCCTAGGGTTGTTTTGTTTTTTGCTTATATTGTATTGTTTTAGAACTCTAATTTACCTGGAATTTAGTTTTGCATATGATATGATGCAAGAGTCTAATTTTTTTTTCAGATGGGTAGCCAGTTGCATAGTATCATTTATTAAATAGTTCATCTTTTCCCCATTGATTTTTAGATGATGACTCTGTCACTTATTGAATTCCCATTTATACCTGGGTCTGTTTATGGACTCTGTTGAATTTCATTTTTCCGTTTGTCTATTTTTATACCAGTATCATGCTGTTTTAATTACTGTAGCTTTATAATATTTTATGCCACCTGGTAGGACATGTTCCCATTTGTAGTTGTTAATATTATTTTCGAATTTGGTCATTCTCTCACATTTACCCTTCCTGATAAACTTGAGAATCAACTCATCAAGTTTCATTAAAAAATAAATAATCCCAGGTGAAGTTTGATTGCGGATGCCATCAATTTATAGATTAATTTGTGGAAAATTTAAATATTTACAGTATCGAATGTTTCTATCCCGGAACATAGAATGCCTTCTTTTTATGATACTGATTTTAAGTGTTTCTAGTTTCTTCTTATAATTCTTATATACTAGTTTTAGATTTATCCCTAAATTTAAGTTTTTAGTACTGTTTTGTATAGGATTTTTTAAATTGAGGTACAATTGACTCGAATAGGATCTTTTAAAATGTATATTTTCTAATTAGCCATTGCTAATTGGTTGGAAGGCTATTGATCTGTTTGTTTATAAGAAGATAGTAAGCATTCTTGTTCTCGTAAGATTTTTAATGTACTCAAATACATCTGTGATGCCAGTTTTTGGAGCCTGTGTGTTTGAGGGTATTTTCATAGTGAATTGCATTTTCATGTATCATATTTTCCTTGTTCTATAGTTATTCTTTGACTTCACTCCTTTATTGCTATGTAATTAGTAGTTTAGCCACTGATTATCTTGGACTTTGCTCCAGGAATAGCCTATATGAGTTAGTCTAACTCCTCCCTGACCCGTCTGAGTGCTCTCATAGTAGGTCTTGAATCTAGTAGCGTAGACCGTGTTTTTAGGAGTATGTTCTTCACACTCCTAGTTTTAACAGCTAATAATGATATTTGGCTGTGGCTGATAGTGTAATGTAGTATAGATATGATTTCTGGTAGTATAGATATTATTTGTTTTACAAATGAAGAAACTGAAGTCTAAAAAAGGTTAAATAAATTTCCTAGAGTCACACTGGATTGTGAAAGAGTTTAGTTATAAAACCTTATCTTGGGCTTCCTTGGTGGCGCAGTGGTTGAGAGTCCGCCTGCCGATGCAGGGGACACGGGTTTGTGCCCTGGTCTGGGAAAATCCCACATGCCGCGTAGCGGCTGGGCCCATGAGCCGTGGCTGCTGAGCTTGCGCGTCCGGAGCCTGTGCTCCGCAACGGGAGAGGCCACAACAGTGAGAGGCCCGTGTACCGCCAAAAAAAAAAAAACCAAAAAAACCCTTATCTCACATTATTAGTTCAGTGTTCTAAGTATGTGACTTCATGCACGGTTCTTATGTTCTTCTGATCCTTGCTGAAGCCTCTGTGTTTCTCTGAATGCATTTCTCCATTTGTTTGATAATGTTGCAAGTGCTCAAATTTTATGTTTGCATATATTACTGAATTCAGTGTTTGGTATCCTTTGCACATTTTTCTCAAGTGTTGATTGGTAAATCCAAATAAATTCTAGTTCTTAAAGAGAACCCAAGCTGTTAAAATGTTGTGGTTATTTTGTAGTGAGGCTCTTTACAAATTGTATTCCCAAGTAGTTATATTTCTTAGGGTGACTTTCTTTTGGTATTCCCTGGGTAAATGGTATTCTCATTTTAATGTTACTTACCTTTTTCTAAAAAAATAAGTACAGTTGGTACTGTACTGCTTAGTGTTTAAGAAACCTCTCTTTCATAAAGTGAATAGAGGCTAGAGATTCATTTGAGTGGTTTGATGTATATCCTCTGAGTGTTCTCACAGGAATTGAATTAACTGTGAATTCTAGGCTCTTAGACCACCTGCAACAGCGTTTGTGTTGTAGTGATATGAGTGTGTTGCTTGTAGGCTCTGCAGTGACTATACGAATTGATTATTTAGGGCTTCCCTGGTGGTGCAGTGGTTGAGAGTCTGCCTGCCAATGCAGGGGACACGGGTTCGTGCCCCGGTCCGGGAAGATCCCACATGCCACGGAGCGGCTGGGCCCGTGAGCCGTGGCCGCTGAGCCTGCGCGTCCAGAGCCTGTGCTCCGCAACGGGAGAGGCCACAACAGTGAGAGGCCCGCGTACCGCAAAAAAAAAAAAAAAAAAAAGAACTGATTATTTAATTAACAAGATGAGATGAGTGTTTCTTAAGATTAACAAGACCTCTGTACCTATCCATTAATGTTGGAAATTTTCAAATTATTGAGCTCCTGGAATCCCTGGAGGCTTCTGGGCCTCATCTTCATCTTTGACTATTTTCCATCCCTTTCTGTTATAGGGAATGTGGATTGATTCAGAATGGCTGAGATGAATTAAAAGAAGTAAAAATACTGGAAATGACCAACTGGAATGAAATTGGAGTGTGAAAATTCCAATTCACAGTTGCTATAGGGTCCATTTGGTATGTAGAACAGATGCCCAAATCCTCAATATTCTGAGAAGTCTTCTGCAAAATGTCAGAGGGATATTGAGGCCTTACACAAATGAGAAAACAGTCTATTTCATGGCTTCTAAATCACCCTTTCTTTAAGTTTTATTTATTGTTCTACCTTCTTGTCATTGCCTCTGAAGAATCACCTCTTCCCCAAGCAGACAGTGCTGGTAAAGACTGAATTCCTTAGGAAAAGTTAATGCAAATATGAAAAATTGATAATTAATAGTAGGGCTCAAGTCACTGTAAATATGTAAGTCATTATTTCATCCTTTGTGAATATAACCTATTTATTTCCCCAAATTAGCACATTGCCTGGCACTTTATAGAGACTTAATAAATATTTATGGATTTAAAATAAGTTCCATGTATTGTCTGAATTAAGGTTTTCTTACGTGAAGAGCAAAACATTGAGGAAAATAAAATAGTGCTGTAATTGTCTGCAGTTGAATGGATTATATCCCTCCTCCTTTCTCCTTTGCAGGATATAAGCTTTTAAACTATCACTCTTTAATTAGAGAAAGAAATATGCTTCATGTTAATTTGGAGTCTGTCTGCTAAAGATTTTGCCTAAGAAAAGATTTAGCTTGGTTTATAACTTTCATAGTTTATAGTTAATATGTAGATTTGTAATTAAATAGGCATGGTCAAACGTGATGTACACATTTGGAAATACAATGAGGGCGGACTAAAAATGAGATTGGAAATCAGCTAGCAATTTAAGTCAGATATTATATTTAACCTTTCTCCCACTGTCTTCTTTCCTTCCTATGCCTCCTTTCCTCCTTCCTTCCTCTTTTCCCTACCCCTTCCCTTTCTCTCTCTCTATCCACTCCCATTCCTCCTTCCTTCCCTCCCTCCCTTTCTTTCTTTCTTTCTTTCTAACCTCTGTAAAATGGTGATTATAAGAAAAATCCTTTTTCTAACCCTCTGTGGGTAAAACTGGAAGGAACCCTAAACAGTTCACCAATTTTAAGCATCTGGGCACTGTACAGCAGTTCTTAGAGTCAAAAGTAAGTTCTCCAAGACTGGCAGGTAATGTTACTGGAAAGTGCTTATCAGACATCTCAAAGTAATCAGAAAAAGTTCTGTTGGAAATGCCTTTTGAAATAAATGATAGCCTTACATGAAGTGTTGCTGGGATGCTGTAAGCTCTAAAGACATTGTTTGCAACAGTGCCAAACTGGTGAGTCTGGATGGCTCCGGATAGCATTTCCAGGTGTTATGCTGAAGGTGCCTTGTTCACAGTACATAATCAGAACTAGATTTTTAAGGTTCACTCATCTTACAGGGAATGCAAAGTAACTTAGTCTTAGATGCTTCATAGATGTGTCAGCTATTTAAAGGACCAATAGTTTTAATTCAGTTGCTTTAAAAATATATTTGTTTCTGCTATCTCTGCTGTGTTCCCTCTATGTAGCTCAAGGCTCAGTAGCAGTCCAATGGCACTTTCTAATTGCCATACTCACAGGAGGAGGTGCCTGGCATGTGGTTCTCCTCTGCCCCCAAGGACTTGCCATTTACGCATCATTTGTACCTTGAACTCTTTTTTTTGCTATTGTTTTGATTCTTTTTGTTGCTGTTTTTATTCACATAGAACGACATTACCTAAATTTAGAAAGGAAGAAAGAGAATTGCTAAGAAGGGAGAGAAGTTATCAAGATTATTTGAGATTTGATACTGTAAAATTGTCAACATTTGCTTAGTTGTAGTAACAGAGTGCTGTTCTGTACTTGTTGAGAGTATGGTGCATTTCTCCTCCCTCCAAATCTTAGTGTCTAATTCACAGAAGTTATTGAGTTGTTTTTCAGCTTCTTAAAGGAGAAAATGAAAGTAAAAAAATTTAGACGTTTACTCTAAATGAATTGAATTTATACATTTGTCACTAGAAAACTACTATTTTTAGCTGAATAGTGGCTTGTAATTGTAGCTATTATAGTTTATAGTGTTTATAATTTGCTGTGGTTTAAATGTTGGTCTTAAGACTGTAATTAGTGACCCACTAGATTTTAATTGCTAGGAAATTTCAGAGAATGTGAAAAAGTTTGGGTTAAGCCTGGGAAATATCCATTCTTGCTTTCCTCAAAATTGGCATCAGTGACTATTTAATGACAGCAGAATGCTTTGAAAACATGCTCTTTAAAGTCTAGCTATAATTAAATACCATAATAACTAGTGTGTAAGTGATAGGTGCTTTTTTGTTGTAGAAACTCTGTGGTAAGTGGAAAGCTTCAGCAAAATCCTAAGAAAAATATAGTATAAAAATGTAACTAGTAAATAGAGGATTTTAAAAAATGGAATGTGGATGAGAAATAGACATATATAGATTTGACATGATTATATTTATTTAAATTCCTTATCTCCTTGGACTTTGCAGATAAGGTTGTTTTCTGTGTAATTTTTAAAAAACATATCATTTGTACACTTCTACAATTTACAACTAGTCCTCTTTTTAAAAAGTGATATGCCAAAACCCATTGTAATGTAATGTAAGCTTGCAGATTTGAGCTCTTCAATGTCAGGAAACAAACAGTGTGTGTACTAATTTCTAAATTACTAGCTGGGTTTCTAAATGTATATGTTGTTCATACAGCCAAGGCAATCTGTACAGAGCAATCTGTATTGTTGGTGTTTCACTGAGCGTTTGCCATTGTTCAGCACTGTTTGTCTCTGCATTTATTCAATATTACCATATGCTATAATCTCTAGACCAGATGAGAGCATCCAGCAAGCATAGACTTCCAAGCAGGAGCCAGAGTAAGCAGTGGAAAATGAAGCTGCTGTAAAATTTTGTGGACAGCCGTTGCAAAATGCTTTCTGAAAATTGTACATAGTAAATGGGAAAGTAGGTCACATCTCGTTTTTTATAAAGTCTTTTCCATATCCATACCCGTCTTTCAAAAATTTATACTTGGTGATAAAAGTAGGCATTTAAAAATGGTGTGGTATGAAAATAATTTTAAAATAACAATTTAAATAATTAAGTACTTTTGTATTTATTTCCATTTTCTGTAAATGATGGGAGTGTTTTTAAAAGCCTGTTACAACAACTAAATACACTTTTGATCATTTCTTTTCATGCAAGGAGCTATTGTATGCCTAAGAGAGACATGAGTGATACTATGGTTTTTGTTTATTCTCCTCAAACTTTATATCCAATTTTAGTCAGCAAATAAACTATTTAGTTTGTTTTTCTTTGCTGACTACCTTATTGTTGGCTCACTTTAGTAATAAACAAGAACAAGTTTAGCCAGCAATTTTTAGAGATAGAAAAGGAGTAAAGAATGGCTTCTGCAATCTTAAAAAAAAAAAAGAGAGAGAGAGAGAAAACTCACTGTAGCCTCAGTAATTGAGAGAGTTAAGTTTTGTAAAATGTGCAATTGAAACATTCTATTCTGGAAGGAGGGGTGGGAGTGTGGGCTGCCTCAAATCTTAACATTGAAATTAAAGATAAAATTTAAGTTATCAAATATTTATGGTACACTTACTATGAATGAGATAAAAACCCATTTAGGGAATCTTAAAAATTTGGGACTAGATGATTGCTGTAATTGAACATTGAATATAGATCTCAGTATTCTGATATTTGAGAGTAAAAATAATCTATTTTATTATTATGGAAATTATTATTATGAAAATAGATTTTATAGTTCTTTTGATTTAATAAAAGGGAACATGCTAGTTCATATGGAGGAAGAAGCTTTTCAGTATTCATAATTGTCTCTTAGATCTGTATTGTTTTCTCATTCCAACCACGGGGAAATGGCAGAATAACACTATAGCATCTTATGTGACTTAGTTCAACTATTATCCTATACCCTGACCTAATACATCATTTGTAAATCCTTAATAATGACTATCACAATTGTAATACTACTATACTCCTGACCTTTCACAGTGTATTCATATCTTTTATCTCACTTAAGTCCTTTGATTGGTCTCTCTGTCAAAACCTTTAAAGCCGGACTTCCCTGGTGGCACAGTGGTCAAGAATCCGCCTGCCAACGCAGGGGACACGAGTTCGAGCCCTGATCCGGGAAGATCCCACATGCTGCGGAGCAACTAAGCCCATGCACCGCAACTGCTGAGCCTGTGCTCTAGAGCCCATGAGCCACAACTACTGAGCCTGCGTGCCACAACTACTTAAGCCTGTGCGCTCTGGGGCCCGTGCTCTGCAGCAGAGAGAAGCCACTGCAGTGAGAAGCCCAGACACTGCAACAAAGAGTAGCCCCCACTCGTCACAACTAGAGAAAGCCCGCGCACAGCCATGAAGACTCAACACAGCCAAAAATAAATAAATAAATTTATTTTTTAAAAAACCGAAAAACCTTTAAAGTGAATACATATATATGCACACATGCACACACACGCGTGTATGTAATAATATAAAAATGGTGTGTATATATAATATAAAAATGCTTCCAGGTTATTTAAGATAAGTATCTTCATGATGGCAAGGAGGTAATTGATGGCTTTTATCTCCTGCTGCCTGTCAGGCTCTTTGGTAGGCATTTTATATAAATACATTATCTCATTTAATCATCACCACTGAATTATAAAATAGGTATCTATATTCCCATTTTACAGATGAGACCTCTCTAGTCACAACTAGAGAGGTGGGAAATGGACTTTTGAGAGTGGTAAAGAAGATACTGGTTTAGATGGAGAGACAGTGATATTCTAAGACACTATTTGATTATGTGTCCACTCTCCAGAGTGGTCAGGAAAGCTAATTTCATGGAGGGGTAGGACTTGTACTGTTTACTGAGAAAGGGAACAAAACAGAAGAATGGGGTTTGTGTAAGTGCTGATGAGTTCAGTTTAGATGTGTTGAGTTTAAGGAAGGGAAAATCTTATAGAAGGTGGGTACAGCCAACTGTGGTAAGATTTTGGGGGGTTTTGCCTTGAATTATATAGATTTTTGTTAGACATTTCTTTGAACATTATTAAAAACATTTAAACTTTGTGTTTGTGAAGGAATATGATGAGCTGTTAATGCCTTGAATGGTTAAATAAGTTTCGGGTTGATTGCATGATTTGTGAACATTATAGCTACCATATGCTACATAGATTAAGGATATTTTTTAAGCAAACTGGATTGTATGAAATCTCTCTTCAATTTTTCTTTATTATTTATTTATTATATAAGCAGAGCTTGTTTATTATAGAAAAATTAGAATATAAAAGTTACCATGAAGGGAAACAAACAGTAGTCCTAACCCTGGGTTGAATGTATTTTGATCTTTTTCCTATGTGTTTGTTCTTTCAGAAATATGGCTACACACACCTTTCTGCAGGAGAGCTTCTTCGTGATGAAAGGAAGAACCCAGATTCACAGTATGGTGAACTCATTGAAAAGTACATTAAAGATGGAAAGATTGTGCCAGTTGAGATAACCATCAGTTTGTTGAGGAGGGTAAGGAGTGTGAATGCCAACTAGTTAAAACCACCAAGGAACTGAGAAATTAAATCTGCCTTCCCTTTGAGTAATGAAAAAAATCAGAGTATTGAATTTCTTGATTGTGGAGGGTGGTCATGGTGTTTGAGAATGGCAGAACTGGAAATTCCACTTCACCTGGGAAGAAATTGGACAGTAGGAAACATTCTCTACCTTGGTCTAGGATCAGCTACAACTGAACATTCATATGTGTACACTTGACCCTTCCCAGCGTGCAGACAGTCCATCCTCCTTCCATTTCTATTTCTTTTTCCTCCTTTCCCATTTCCGTTTTCTTCCAGACTTTGTCCCTCCCTCCCTCTTTCTTTCCCTCCCTCTTTCTTTCCCTCCCTCTTTCTTTCCCTCCCTCTCTCCCTCCCATGACCCTCCCATTGCTGCCATTCTCTCAGTCTTGATGTTTCCTTTTCTGGTGCATGCATCACCATCTTCAGTGTGAAATGCTGAGACTAACAGCTATCAAACTAAAATAGGTCCCATCTAAAAACAGATACCTTGCATTTACATGATAACTCTCCACTATAGATTCTCAAGATTATAGTCATTAATAGATATTTTCACATACGAGAAACGTGAAGGAGAAATGGAAGAGTGGGCACAGCAAGAAATAGTTGAAGCCCAATGGAAAAGAGATACATGAGCTTCTGATTGGAACCAGAGAAGCTTGAAGAGTGGCTCATTCACACACATTCTTAACTCTTGTTTCAGAGATTGGAATGCTTCCATTCAGAGTAACTAAATCCTCTCTCCTTGTTCTCTGGATTTAATGCCCTTTCTCCACTTTTATGCTTAATTGTGAAAGAGTAGTCTACATTTTTTACTTTTTCATTTTCTACTCTTCAGCTCTTTGCACTAAGACTCTATTTCCATCTTCATTGAAACTATTCTTGCTGATGTTACCAGTGATCTCTATCAAATCTAGGGGATATTTTCAGTCATTTTCCTTGTAGCCTTTAACTTCCTGTCTTTTTGAAACTCGTTCCTCCTTTGTTCTCTGTGACACCATTTCTCTTGATTCTCTTCCTCCTTCAGTGACTGCTGTTTCTTAAATCTCCTTTGATAACTCTTCTTCTGCAAGTTTCTTAAACCATGATGCTTCTTGGGGTTTCATCCTTCGTCCTCCTCTTATTTTATACATTTCTTGCTGGATGTTGTTAGCCATGTCCAAGGTTTACACTGTGCTAATGATCACAGAATCTATCTATAACTCTAGCACAAATCTCTTTTTCTGAACTCCAGACCTATATTTCTTTTTTTTTTTTTGGCTGCACTCCGCCTCTTGGAGGATCTTGGTTCCCTGACCAAGGATCGAACCTGCACCACCAGCAGTGAAAGCACAGAGTCCTAACCACTGGACTGCCAGGGAATTCCCCAGACCTATATTTCTAACTAACTATTAGGCATCCATCTGAATGTCTCACAGGTATCTCAAGATCAACATGTCCGAGTCTGACTGTATCATCTAAAATGTGATCACCCTTTATTTCCTATCCTGGTTAATGGTTCTACCATCTACCGAGCTGCCCAAGCCAGAAATCTGGGAGCCATCCTATATTTTCCACCTCTTCCTCAATTTCCCAAATCCACTCAGTGAGAAGATCCTTTCAATTATCTTTCTCTTTATCCTCTTCTATTTATTGATAGTTTTTTTCTCCTCTATTAGTACTATCATCTTAGTTCAGACCCTCTTTTTGTCTTTTTTTAAAAAAATAATATTGGGAAGAATGCAGACATTATGTTGGGAGATCAATCACTGAAATATATTTTTCATTTTTTACTTATTTATATTTTGGCTGCGTTGACTCCTCGTTGCTGTGTGCGGGCTTTCTCTAGTTGCGGCGAGCAGGGGCTGCTCTTCGTTGTGGTGTGCGGGCTTCCCATTGCAAGCCCGTGCCCTTGTTGTGGAGCACGGGCTCTAGGCATGCAGGCTTCAGTAGCTGTGGCTCGCAGGCTCAGTAGTTGCGGTGCATGGGCTTAGTTGCTCCACGGTATGTGAGATCTTCTGGACTGGGGATCGAACCCGTGTCCCCTGCATTGGCAGGTGGATCCTTAACCACTGCACCACCAGGGAAGTCCCAAGATCCTCTTTTTTTCTTATTTGGACCATCACTAGAGCCTTATCATTAGTCTTTTGCCTTTAATCCATCTTTGTCCCCTTCTAATCCATCCTTCATGGTACAGTCAGTGATTTTTTTTCTAAAGGTGATGGGAGCATATTCTTCTACTACTTAAAATTTCTCAGTGATCCTGTATTGCTTGCAGAATAAAAACCAAATCCTTAGTGTGGTATAACAAGTTCTTCATTAATTTTGGCCCTACCTACTTTCTAGTCATTTCTCCTTCCACTCTCTACACGCATCCTAAGGTTCACCTCTACCAGCTTATTTCAGATTCATCAAAGCTGTTATGCTTCTTCATTTCTGAGCCTTTAACATCCAGTTGACACCATCTGGAGTACCTTGATCCCTGTCTGCCTGCCATTTCATTATTCAGAATTCAGCTCCTCTGCCACCTCTTTGGTAAAGCTCTTCCTGGCAGTTTCCCAGGTAGTTTGTGCTTGCTTCTTCGTTTTATCACAGCATCCTTGCATACCTCAGTATAGAACTTAGCACGTTTACTTACACATATTTGTTACGCACTGGACCGTGAGCCCTCCAGGGGCCATGACCTTGCTCTTCATGTTCCCTGATGGTAGGCCTTGAATGAGTGTATGTTGAGTGAGTAGAATATTGATGTACCCCTTCAGATATCTTCTACTACCATAATTGTGATAGAAATGCTATAGCAGGAGTCCAAAAGCATTCTGAAATTTTGTGGATATTGGAGAAGCTAGATGCTGGGTTAAAGCCAACCCTCAGATAAAGGAATTAGGGGTCCTGACAGCCATTGTTCTTCTTGAGGAACCAGGAAAGTTTGAGCACTGAGGGAACTGGATGTCGGTTTGCTTTAGAGTAGAGGCTCCTCTGGAGTTTGTTGAAGGCATGCATCTGTGCTTAGCTCATGGTGATTGATAGTGGTAAGGATTTGGAGATTCGAGATCTGCATCTCCCAGTCACATATTTCCACATTCTACCTAAATTCAGACTTTGGAAGAGGATGGTGAAATGTGCAATTCTTGCTGTCTTTCTGAATGTATTGTTTCCTTTGCTACCTGTGTTTTGGTGTGGCCAGTGGCATTTAGGTTTAAATTAGCTTCAGTTTAAAAAAAAAAAAAGAGTATTGACTCCTACACTAATAATTAATGCTAGCAATCTCTTTATATATCCAAAGCTTTTTGCAGTTGGACTTGAATTATTGCAGAGAATCTGAGTACCTATAGAAGCAGCATACTTCCTACCATAGCAAAATGACCTGGGATGAGGAAAGGGAAGGCAAGATAAGGGTCTCTATTGACTGGAGCAAAGATACTGGTTAATGCTTATTTTTCTCTTTTTGCTGTTTATAACTTCGTGAAAATAATATATGCTTAACTGTAGAAAATTTTAAAACTACAGAAAAAAATTGTGTGTGTATGTGTATAAAATGGGGGATACATAACCATAACTCTACCAGTTTGAGGCAAACATGTTATTTCCTTGAAGTCTTTTTTTTCCTATGCACCCTCCATGCTTATGATTTAAAGAAGAATAATAAAACACACCCATATAGCTACCACTCTGCTTAAGAAATTGCATTAATGTAGTGTTGAACTTAAATCTTCCCTTTTTCATTAGGAAATGGATCAGACGATGGCGGCCAATGCTCAGAAGAATAAATTCTTGATTGATGGGTTTCCAAGAAATCAAGACAACCTTCAAGGTTGGAACAAGACCATGGATGGGAAGGCTGATGTATCTTTCGTTTTGTTTTTTGACTGTAATAATGAGGTAATGAAAATCTTTATCTGCCTATATGGGCTTTAAACAGCTGATGGTCAACTATTAGAGAAAAAGAAAGTGATTTGTTTCACTTATATTTACATTTTATATTGACAGCAGTATTTTTTGAATTGGTAAGTTGGATGCACAGAACAGCACTGTCTTAAGCTATTTGGCATCAGCAATATTGTGGGCCTAAAACTTGCTTTATTTTCAAAATAACAAGAATTTGTGTTTTGCGTTAAGAATTGACTCATACCATGTTAGGTAATGAAGCTGCATTGTTACTTCTTGAGTAGGCACTATTATCAGAGAGTATCTTGCCTTAGGATGTCGTTTACTGGAAAAGAAACACACATTTCTGGGAAGTTGGGAAAACTTTCTACTTCAAAGAAACATGTATGATAGCCTGATTTGTCTTCTAAGAGTGAAATGAAAAAAAGCAGGAAAGCAGTCTATTTCTTTCTGGTTCTTCTAATAACATACCCAGACATACTTTTGAATAACTAAATGAATTTCTCGGTATCTTTTTTTTTTTTCCCGGAATCATTTAATTAAAAGGCCTGACTCTGTATGACAGCTGTAATATAAACTTTATTAAATTAATGCCAACGGCCTGAAAGAATAAGAATCAGCAGTACTGCCTTGAAGGAAGTTGACTATTCTTAGGTTGAATTGCAAATGTGCCTGTGGTGGAGAGACTTGCTGCAGCCTTTGAGTTGTTTTAAAATGTAACTCTCTTTTTCCAACCCCCAAAAATATGTTTTCACTTATTCTTCAGAGTTAATTTTAGAATGTTACCACAGCTTTATAACTAAGGAATGTTTATTCACGATTAACAAGGGATGCTTTATTCAAATGCAAATATGTTAACTCTTAAATATTTGGATATTTATGGAATTATCAAAAAGTAAGCAAAAATGGAACAAAGTTTGACGCATGTAATTCATACCTAATAAGTTAATAATAGATGGAACCATACACATAGAGATCATCTCTTTATTGCGGTTTGAAAAAAAATACACAGGAAAAACTGAGTCATGAATGAATTCTTATTATGCTCTGTACTTATTTAACCTAGTTTATATAAATTGAACCACATGTTTCAACTTTGCATGTTGATTAATGAATTAAACACATTGGGTTTAATGCAGGGTTTTGTTGGTAATCTCTTCGAACTTTCTTCTCTTTTCAGGTTTAAAAGACTGGCAAATTCATATCTTTTTAAAAATAACTTTTTATATATTTCTCTTTTTAGATCTGTATTGAACGATGTCTTGAGAGGGGAAAGAGTAGTGGTAGAAGCGATGACAACAGAGAGAGCTTGGAAAAGAGGTACTTTGCAGTTTTTACACATTGCCACCACGTCTCAGTTTGGAACTTGAGTAACAGATTAAACACGTGCCCCATTTTGGACCAGAAAAAGAAAATGTCATGCTTAAATATGTAGAATGGCTTGTCTAAAAAGCTGATAAGGGAGGGAGCCAACTGGGTTTTATTCTGTATTGTCCCCCGATCTGTCCTAAACAGGGGAGAGAAGTATGCTTAGAACTTCGCAATATTTGCTTCTGTTGCAGAATTCAAACCTATCTTCAGTCAACAAAGCCAATTATTGACTTATATGAAGAAATGGGGAAAGTCAAGAAAATAGATGCTTCTAAATCTGTTGATGAAGTGAGTATCCCTAGCCTGCCTAATAGTAAAGTAACAATGTGATTTGGGGCAGGGAGGGGAGCAATATGCAGGAGAAAAAGAAATACCATGACAGATTAGTTTGCTTTTCAAAACACTGGAGACTGAATGAAAAGCTAGGCTTTTTCTTCTTTTTTTAAATTAAAGTATGTATATTTTATCAATTTACAATATTGTGTTAGTTTCAGGTGTACTTCTTTTTGAATAGAGTCTAAAATGGGTTTTACAATTTCAGACTTGTTCTTTGTAAAAAGTGGGTGGTGTATTAATTCCAAACCTCTTTTCTCAAGCACTGGAAAATTGGCATTTTCAGAACTGTGATTTGGACCATGATCATTTTTTAAAAATCTGTAACATGAATAGCAAATCATCTAGCTGAAGAGCCCCCGGTTTCTTTCATCTCTTCCATCACAGAGCATGTAGCTCCAGAGGTACAGGGTTTCCACGACCCAATGCTTGCCTCTTCCTTCATGAATCTTGGGTCTCTGTACTGTGGTTTGTGGACTCTCAGTGCCCAGCCGCTACTAGTGTCTCTTAAATTCACCTAATCTTTCCCTGATTCCCTGAATCATCTTCCCCTGGACCTTTTTTTTATCATATAGTCATTTTTGTTTTTTTATCCATGGTCCCTTCCTGTAGAGGTGAGGTAATACAGAAGACTTAGTGTTTTAGAATCAGAACTAGGAAGATAAGCCACTTCAGTTTACTTTTACTTTTTATAATATTGGTAGCCTATCAAGAAGTTTGTTTTGTCCTAAAAGCACTAGTAAAATTGAAGCAACATGTTCATAATTTTATATTGAAGCAACACGTTCATAATTATTTACGGTATTGTACTACTGTCTAAAGTAAAATAGATGAAACTAAGAAATTATAATGTGTTTTTTTTAATAATCCATTTTGAAAATTCATGTAAAATTGACTTTTAACAGGAACTTAGCCATATGGTGTTTTAACAATATTTGCCTTTTAAATTATTATTATCCTTTTCCTTTACAGGTTTTTGATGAAGTTGTGAAGATTTTTGACAAAGAAGGCTAACTCTAAACCTGAAAGCATCCATGAAATCAGGCTTGAATATTGCTTTGATAGCTGCTATCACAACCCCTTTTTAAGGCAATTTTAATCTTTCATAATTACATCTCAATTAATGGCTGGAAAGTATGTAGTAAGACAAATTAAATTTTTTATCTTCATTTTTTTTTTTTTTGGTCACAGGAGTAGACAGTGAATTCGAGTCTAACTTCATCTTAGCTATGGTGCTCACAAAACAAAGAAGGGTGTTAGCTAGTTCTTTGTTTTTATTCAAAAAGAATATCCCTTTTATAGTTTGTGCCTCCTGTGAGCAAAACTTTTTAGTATGTGCGTATATCCCTTAAGTAATTACAACATGTTTGGATTAGGGATTCCCCACGTCTTCTTTCTCTTGCAGGATTTAAATTTCCAACCTGTTAAGTGAATTTATGGACCAAATTCTAAGGAACTTTTTGTGTAGTGAGTTCTTGGACAGTGTGTTTGGTAAACAAAGTCATGAAATGAATTCCTAGAAGTATTTTAGTATTTATCAAATAGCTGACCATTTCCTATAGAAAGGTAAGAAAACTTAAGCTTTGTTTTACTACAGTTTGTACAGGGTTGTTTGCAGGGCATAGTCTTTGCTTCCAGGGGTTGGGATGGGGGCACTGGGGTTTCAGAGCCTGGTGGAATTGTCAGTTTTATTCTGACATAAATCTGAGGGTAAGGGGCAAGGATCACATCTAATGACATGTGTTCCTTTTGCTCTATTATATAATGTTATTAATGATTAAACTGATCTTAACAAAATTCCTAGTAGTGGAACCTTGAAATGCATGTACTTAGTAGATTTATGGTAAAATGATTTGGTTAGTGTTTTAGTAAGACTTCAAAGCTTTTTTTGTTTGTTTTCTAGACTAAGCATAGGGTTAGTACAAAGCAGAAGAAATCTAATGGTTAAATTTCCCATTTGTATTTTATTTTCTTGAATACTTTTTTTCGTAGTTGTTTAAGAAGATTTAAAAATTGCACTTTGGTCAGAAAAATAATAAATTTATCTTACAAATGTTTGATTCCCTTCCTGGCTACTTTTATTCAGTAAATTCTTTTCTTGGCATCATGTTGAAGTATTAAAAGGTACAGAATTCTTAAAAAAGTATAGAGTCCAAAGGAATTTTCTCTTACATTCATTCTTCCTTTAAAAATCTCTGGAAATTTTTTCTCCTTACCTTTTTCTGCCATCACTAATGCAAAGTGGTATCCAAGGTTCTTAATGTGAGATTTATTAAAATTTTTCTCATTTTCAGCACTTATACTGTTTGGTATACAGGGTTAAACTGGGCAAGGAATTTTGATTTTGTATAATTACATTTTATATTTAAATCATTGGGAAGGGCTTCCCTGGTGGCGCAGTGGTTGAGAGTCCGCCTGCCGATGCAGGGGACGCGGGTTCGTGCCCCAGTCCGGGAAGATCCCACATGCCACGGAGCGGCTGGGCCCGTGAGCCGTGGCCGCTGAGCCTGCGCGTCCGGAGCCTGTGCTCAGCAAACGGGAGAGGTCACAACAGTGAGAGGCCCGCGTACCGCAAAAAAAAAAAAAAAAAATCATTGGGAATAGTGAGGACAATTTATGGATGTTCTTAAATTGTAATAGATTTATTTATTTCTGTGTGTGTTATGAAATTCACTTATTAGTGATGAATTTTCAACATACTTGCCATAGAAAACAAAGTATCCATAAGTACTGTAACATATTAGCCACTAAAATCTGTGTTAAGATTATCTTGGTTTCTTGGAAGAGATTGTAATGAATTCTTATCTAGTGATTTAATCTAGCCAATACTGAGGGATTTTACTGGTAGTGGTGGTTCAATCAAACAGCTGTAGTATGAAGCAAGAGTAAAGACTAAGATTTTGAGAACAGTCCTGCTCACATAAGTGAAGAAATCCATTGGATGGGGATCTAAATATTTATATTTATATTGTGAAAGCAAACTTAAGGTTTTTAAGAAGACTGCTGAGACTAGGTGCTTTGCTTCCTTTCATCACATATCTTTCTGTGGCATTTGAGAGCAAAAACCCAGAAACATAGTAATTGCTAAATTACGAGGCTTTCCTTTTTGTTTGCTTTTTAAGTAGAAAAACATGTTGGCAATATTGAGTTTAGGAGTTGATTGAGTTACATCTGACTTCACTAGTTTTGGTCATTTCATTTATTAAAGATACAGTCATCAGTGAGTTTTTGACTTTAAAGACCCCAATGGAAGGCTTGCTGTTTTTAAAAAATTAACTAACATTATTTTTATTCATTGATGTTGGATGTGTGTGAGTTATCAATATTTAGTGAGTAATCCCAATAAATTCTGTGCTGTGGGCTTTGCTGTTTGCTGGTTCAGATTTCTGTTCTCTCAAGCGTACCGAAGATCCAGAAGTATCATATTTAACATGTGGGTCCTCACAGGGCAAAAGCAGAGTTCAGGATCCAAGAGAATTTTCCGCTCTGTGTGTGATGTTGATGCGTCTTGAATTAAGCAGAAAGCATGACTTTATCCTGTTCCTTCAAGAAGTAATCCAGATTGAGGCACAAGTAGCCCAATTCATTACTGGCCTGCAGCATTAATTGCTTGTCTCTTTGAGGGGGAAATTGGCAGCAGGCAATGTGTATCAGGATGCGGGGTTTTTTGTGGCCTTGTAGCTTTGTCCATGTAATTTAAGTGGTTGCCTGACATTCCAGTGGTCCCTGGAGATAATAGTGGTTGACAGTTTTGGCCAGACAAGGTCAGCATCTTTTCCCTGGAGGTTTGGTCCTTCATCTGCAGACATATACTAATTGCACAAGCCACAGTGCTATAAAGACATACTCTGCCTTCCAAGAGTTTTCTATCTAAAACTAACAGTCTGACGTGGACAGACCTTCAGATGTCTTCTGTTGGCTAACTTCAGTCATTTTTATATAGCTTATTGCAATTCTCCCTAGCCTTCTTGCATACTTCAGCTTAATTAAGTACTCCTTTATTCTAAGCAATTTTTTTTAAATGAAAGGAAGGAAGTTCATATATTGTGTACCAAAGGAAAAGGTAAAAATGGTCCTAATCACTTATCCCTTTATTTCTTCATCTCTGACTTCAGTGTAAGTACTCTCTTGGATTCAAGTCTGCTTTCCTTTGAAGGGGTGTGGTTATTTTGATTGTGATGTTAATTCTAGACTTTAGCTAAATTCTGCAGGTCATCATCTTTCCTGTTCTGGGGAGAGCTGAAGGACTAAGTTGAATTTCTGGCTACCACCCTATGCCCTATGTCAGCCATACCAGCTCCAGGCTATCACCAGGGCTCAGACTCCTGTGGGATCTCTGCCATCCCATTCATTCTTCAAAGAGGCTTTTGTTTCATGACTTTGTCCTTCTAAGACTCAGGCATAAGAGAAGCGGGCTTAATTATTTTGTACTGTTCAGTGAGACAGAGGTAATAAATCAGCATTTCTCTAGGTGGTGAAGTTCTTGCAGCCACAGAAAATTGTTTTTTTTATTTTGTGATACGTGTTGAAGTAACTTTATGCAACTTCTTAGCACTGGTCTTTGATGCCCTAACCAACCAGAGGAAAAGCATCTGCAGAGGTGGGTTACTACATCCCAACCCTAATGGTAGATAACCCTAAGAAATATTAAGAGCTGTCTTCCACCCAGTGAGATCAAGCAGTGAGGCAGCGCACTGCAGAGCAGCAGATGTGTTCTTGTTTGGTTGAGTAACCACACTTAAAAAGAGAGAGTAAAATTTTTAAAAAGCCACGTATGTGAACTTCGGGAACACACGTAGAGTTCCCTTTAGAAGGCTCCCTGGAAGAAATACACTTTCGGTGGCAGTGTCTATGAAATTAAGGGGAAAAAATTGCTACAGTGGACTCAGGATGGACTTCCAAGAAAACTCCTGAATTGGATAAGTTTCCCTGCTAGTTGGTAAATACTTGCAGCCCTTTGAGGACTGCGGGTGGAACTGGCTGTCTCACAGCCACCTGGCTCCAAGGGCTTCCTGAGCCAGAGGGGAAAGATGTTGAATCGGTCCAGCAGTTAGTACTGAAAAGCACAAAGCTCTTGTACGTGGCTCACCCTAGATTGTTTATTAGTTTTATAAAGAAGCATTTTTATAAGTGGCTCCAAAGCAGCTGCCAGAACTTGGCCAGAGTACCTATGAGCACTGCGAGGCTGCATCAAAGTGGCTTTGTCAAAACGTAAACCTCTGTTTTGTTTTCTTTTTATTCTACTATTTAGTTTTGGCTGCGTCAGGTCTTAGTTGTGGCATGTGGGATCTTTTCTTGCGGCTCGTGGGCTCTTCGTTGCAGTGCGCGGGCTTCTCTCTAGATGTGGCATGTGGGTTTTCTCCTAGTTGTGGCGTGCAGGCTCCAGGGCGCGTGGGCTCTGTAGTCTGTGGCACGCAGGCTCTCTAGTTGAGGCGCGCGGGCTCAGTAGTTGTGGCACATGGGCTTAGTTGCCCTGTGGCATGTGGGATCTTAGTTCCCTGACCAGTGATCAAACCCACGTCCCCTGCATTGTAAGGCAGATTCTTTACCACTGGACCACCAGGGAAGTCCCAACCTCTTTTAAGTTATCAGGTAATGTGCGCAAAAGGCACAACTGTCATCCTATCCTCAACTGGGATGGTGGTCAAGATGAACACATTATTTACATTATTTAAGGGGAAAAAATGCTAAAGTTTCATGGCTAACTTTTCGATGGAGTCAATATTCCCACATCAAAATGACCAAGTTAAAACAGCGGCATCAAAACCCCTCTGGTGTTGGAACTTCCCCAGCGGTCCAGCGGTTAAGAATCCGCGCTTCCACTGCAGGGGGTACAAGTTCAATCCCAGGTCTTGGAACTTAAGATTCCACATGCTGCATGGTGGGCCAAAAAGTAAAAACAAAAAAAACAAACACCTAGTGTCAAATTCTGTGTCACAATGTCTGTGTCATATCCAATATCAAACGTGACTGAGCAGAGACTGTATCTGTGTTCCTTCCTCTATTTAGGGCCTTTACTTAGGTCTGGATAAGTGCTATTTAGGGAAAGAAGGTAACTGCTGACTTGAGGCTGCTCCTGGTAGTGTGTACTAATGGAAGATTCAGAAATTTAAGGGATGGGATGGGATGAGGGTAGGGAGAATAAAATCATTTGTATAGAGAAGCAAGAGCTGGTTGAGCCCAGTTCTGCTTCATACCTAATGGATTTCAGGTGTTAAGGTGATGTGCTTAACACCCTCTATCTTTATCCTGTGGGTTGAGTAATTTCATGGATATTTCTGAGTTTAGGTTGTGTATTTGACTTAGGAAAGGAGCTATTTAATTTACAGTCATCAGCTAAATCATTGTTTTATATGACAATACACAGATTATGGCCAGTTGCTGAAATAATAGATGCATATAGGAGGCATTAGTACAGTCTGTAATCACATTCATGCAAGGATCTGCCATCTTAATTGAGCTAACTGGTCACGTTAGCAAGCCAAATTTCAGAGATGCTACCCCTTGTGACTGAGATCAGAGGGTTAGTTACAGGAGATGACAATAGCACTAAAATGATGACATTACAAAAAAATTGGCCGTTCCTTCAAAATATGTTTGATGCAGGTTTGTGAGGAATACAACAGTATACAACCTTTGGTTTCTTAACTGTATTGTGTTTCTGTAGAGTGCTTTTAATGCTGGCAAACTTTTTTACCTCTGATCTCATTTTGTTTTCCTAGCAAGGCAGGCTGCGATGATTCTCTTACCGACCTGTTTCATGGGTGATTAAACTGAGGTCCAAGGAGCCCAAGTCAGTTGCCCCACAATCTTTACAGCTAGTAGTTGTGCGTCTGGAAGCAGAGCCCAGACCTCTGGGCCTTACCACATCTGCCTCCTGTCTTTCTGGTAGTCCATGCCTACCTGTAATTAAGCCCAGTTTTGAAGTGTGACTTCTAATACCCCACCAGCCTTCCTCTGTCTCTAGCCCATTACCCACATTTATCTTCTCTATTGCACATACGCATAATTTGTGAAGTTTCTTTGTTTACTTCCTGTTGATCTCTGCTAGATTATAAGTGCCAGGAGAGCAAAAATGTCTGTCTTGTTCATCTCTGTTTCCTATTACCTGCACATAGTAGTCACTCAATAAATATGCATTGTAGGGCTTCCCTGGTGGTGCAGTGGTTGAGAGTCCGCCTGCCGATGCAGGGGACACGGGTTCATGCCCCAGTCCGGGAAGATCCCACGTGCCGCGGAGCGGCTGGGCCCGTGAGCCATGGCCGCTGAGCCTGCGCAGCCAGAGCCTGTGCTCCGCAACGGGAGAGGCCACAACAGTGAGAGGCCCATGTACTGCAAAAAAAAAAAAAAAAACAACAACAAAAAACAAATATGCATTGTAGTTCTTGATCAATGGAGTCTTTGGGAAAGAAGTTTCTAAGAGGTCTTAGTTGTATTTTTTTATTCTCTTACTGACTTGGCACAGAGTATATTCTTAATAGGTTTTATTATTAATACATTTTATTGGCTATTGATGTAGCAGGGAAGAGAGACTGAGGAACGTGATGAGAGTCTGTGCCTTCACATAAGAACTCAAATACTGAGAAGTTTCCCTAAGCTTTCTTTCTGCTTCCTGGGTCCCCTCCCCAGTGCCTGGGATAGGTACTCAAAGAAGTTTGCTGATGGGAATGCTGTCGGTGGTCAAGAGGTGCCTGGTTGGCATTGGAGAAGAGGAGAAGTGTATTCCAGGAGAGGGAAACAGCACTAGCAAACCCACCCACATAGAAGCAGAACTAGGCCTAGAACCAGCTCCCATTCCTTAACACCACTATGCTTTTACCTCTGTCGTTACTAACAAGGATTTGGGAAGGCAAAGTAATATCTTGTGATGCTTCGGAACCAGTACTTTTCAATGGATTTCATTCAGTGTGCTGAGCTTTTAGTCAGTGTCTTTTAAGCCATTTTTTAAAAGCCAATGCCTCAGGCTCCACCCCAGAAATTCTGATTTAATTTGAAAGGCTCCCCAGGTGAATCTAAACCAGTGGTTCTCAGACTTTCAAGTGTATGAGAATCATTTGCAGGGCTTCTTAGACCCAGATTGCTGGGCCCACACCCAGAGTTTCTGGTTCAGTAGATCTGGGGTATGGTCCAAGAATTTGCATTTCTTTTAAAATTCCAGGTGATGCTGATATTGATACTTTGAGAACCACTGTACTAAACAGAGTGGCCAGAGGCAGTATTGGAAACTCCCAGCCTTGCATCTTTATGGGCAAGGGACTATGTGTTCTTGGTCTTTGTTTCCACGGTGCCTAGCATAGTGTAGGTACTCAGTGCATGATGAATTGACAAATTGATAACAACCTTAATGAAGCTCACAGCTCAAGCAGTTGCCTAGCCTGCCATCCCTGAAGCTCATGGGTTGAGGCAGGAGAAGTACTTCGAGAAGATCACAAGTGTTCCCCCACTAAGGAAGTTGTCAAATGGCCACCAGCTTGACATAGGAGAGCTGCCTTCATCTCTCTTAGTAGCTGCCACTGTCTTGAAAGGTAAGGCGAGCCCAGGGGGCCACTGTCACTTTCTCTAGACTTCTGAAGAAAGATGGAGTAGCTGTGTTCAGTGTGGGCTTGAGGGCAGAGCAAGGGCAGCAGAAGCAACATAAGGAAGACCTTTGAAAGTCAGAGCTGACCAACAGTGAATTGATCTGCTTGAGGACTTGATGAGCTCCCGATCACTGGAGGAAGCAGAGCCTAGGCCTCTACTCAGCGGGATGCTTTAGTGTCTTCTAGCCCAGTGATTCTTTCTTTCACAGACCATCCTGTTCAAGTTGTAGTCTCAGTCTGAAGTCCACCTGGCAGCCCAGCCACATTCTCTGGTCCCTTCTGAAACCCAGGACACAGAACAGCTCTCTGTCCATAGTAGCAGGGAGGAGAGACTGAGGAACGTGATGAGAGTCTGTGCCTTCACGTAACTCAAATACTGAGAAGTTTCCCTAAGCTTTTCTTTCTGCTTCCCAGGTCCTCTCCCCAGTGCCTGGGATAGGTACTCAAAGAAGTTTGCTGATGGTAATGCTGTTGGTGGTCAAGAGGTGCCTGGTTGGCATTGGAGAAGAGGAGAAGTGTATTCCAGGAGAGGGAAACAGCGCTAGCAAAAGGATGGCAGTGAGAATGCGTGAGGCATAGGGGAGACCATGTTCCAAACAATGGGAGATGGGAGTATGCAAAGATAAGGTGGAGAAATACAATGGACGGACCTTAAAGACAAGTAAAAGAATGTGGATTTGTCCTGTGTCTGTTTAGCTGGGTCTAGACCAGAACGCTGGGTAACTGCTAGGCTGGATGAGCCAGTGTGACAGAGTCTTCTCAGATTTTGGAAGCTGCACTTTTCCTCCTCTCACCCCTCCTCTTTATTCTTCTCTTTCTCCTCCTCACTGTAAGCTGTCCCTTGAGTTCTATTCTGAACTCTTAATGGTTTTTCTATCTCACTAGGGACAGTGTGCAAACCCTCCTTGGCTTGGCCTGGTTGGGGCTGGGCCCGGGGCCGGCTCAGGAGAGCCGGGGAGAGGAGGCGGCTCCCAGCAATAAGCAACCCACAGAATTGTGTCTGTTATTTATGAAAAAGTTTCTGGGTTTTCGGCTAATTGCAAAAATACATAATGGATGCTTTTCGCATCTGCTAGTTATTCTGGAACAGGCCTGCATCCAAGAGCAAACTTTAAACAAACAATAAGATTATGGAGCTTAACTATTTCAATGTGTGACAGAAAAGAAAGCCAAGGCCCCAAAAGTTGCATTAATACACATGCACTCAGACACAAGCAAAGGAACGACAGATACACATACATACAAATATACAGATTCACATCCTGGTACCAGTGCACACAAATGCGTGCTTGGGTACTAGCACCTAGTACATACGTGGACGTACAACTCAAACACATGTGCCCAGTCACAGGCACCAGTGCACATACTCACACACGAAGACAAATGCACATGCATGCACTCACGTACATGTATACCCCTACACAGTTGGGCAGCACAAGCGCGCAGACACAAAAGCACACAGACATACAACCCCAGACACCAGTGCAACAAGTGGGCCTCCTAGGTGGGTGAGTGGGTCTTCCCAGTCCAGAGGTAAGTAACGTACTCAGCTGGGCACTGGCTGTGCCTGGGTGGTATCGGGTGTAGTTATTCGGTGTGGCCACCAAGGGGCACCCAGGATCCATACTGCATCCACTTTTTTGCTGGTTCTGTCAGCCCGTCAATTGTTTTTGTACCCACAAGCTTGCGTCTTCCTGTTCCGGATCCCTGAACAGAGCTGAGAGGCTCCTTGCTCCCAGCTCCAGCCTTCTAGGACCCACCGTATTCATTCTCACCTTGTCCCTGTCTCAAACCGCTGAAACAAGCACAGGTCTCCACCCCTCCTCCCTCCCAGCTGAACATACACTTCAGAGCCCCCTGCTCAGTCCTCAGACTGCTCTTTGGAGAAGTGGATCTGTCAGGTCTTGATCATAATGTAGCCTCCACCAAAGCTTCTCTCCCAGGAGCAGCTGTGAAAATCCCACCTATTTTTCAAAGTCTGCTTCAGCATCTCCCTGTGCAGGACTGCCAAAGTTAACAATGTGTGTTAAAATAATTGAATAGATGAGTTAATGTCCAGCTCAACACCTGACTCTGCCTCGTCCACTGACCCCAGCCGGAGAGGTCTCTCACCCTCTAGTACCTGCCTCCCGGCTTTTTATGTGCTTTTATGAAACAAATCCAAGCTTTTATACATAGCAAAGCAGAAGTCAACCCCTTTCAGCATCCCTGACAGGTAGCTACCCTAGTAACAGAGAAATCACCCCTTCCTGAACAGCCCTCCTCACTGGGTCTAGAAAGTTCCTCTGTGTTCCTTCTCCATAAACATTCTCAGAGCTCCTTCATGACAGGGGCTGTGGCAGGCTCCGAACAGACAAGATCTCTGCCCTTCAACAAATTAGTCTAGTGAGGGCGTTTAACCAGTACAGCATGAAGCATGCAATAGTACAGTAAGTACAAAGTGCAGGGGAGAGTGTGATGAACTTTCCAGAGGAGTGAGGTGGGGAGTCAGGGAGACATTTACAGAGGGAGTGAGAGCTGAACTGAGACTCAAAATGAATAAGAACAATCATTATAGTTCTGTATACTGAACATTTACTGTGTGTGTGACTGCTCATCCTCAGAGGTGAAATTCTAATTCTAACTCGTGTCTGCCTATCTGCAGTCTGAGAGCTTAGCCACTAGTCTAAAACACTTCATATGACATAAATCAAGTAAGAGTTTGGGGGCAGCAGGGAGGGGAAGGGCATGCCAGGTGTTTTAGTTTTCTATTGCTGCCTAACAGATCATCACAAACTTGGTGACTTTGAACAACACCCACTTGTTACCTCAGTTTTGTAGGTCAGAAGTCTGGGTTCTCTGCTCACAGTATCACAAAGCTGAAATCAAGGTGGTATCTGGAGGCTCAGGAAAGAATCCACTTCCAAGCTTCCATACTGTTGGCTGAAGTCAATTCCTTGCGGTTGTAGGACTGAGATTCCTGTTTCCTTGGTGACTGTTGGTCATGGGGTACTCTTGGCACTAGAGGCTGTGCTCACATCCTTTCCATGTGCCCCCTCCATTTTCCAGTCAAGAAAGGCAGACAGAATCTTTCCCATGCTTCAAACCCCTGACTTCTTCTGTCACCAGCTGGTCAAGCGAATCTTTTATGCTTTGTTTATAGATGCATCTGAAAACTTAGAAACTAGTAAACTGTTTCTCATGTAATTGTGTTATCATTGTTCATTGCAGGTCTGGGGATTCCTAGATTGCATATTCTTACTTGCACCACTTTTTCTTTTCCTCAAATTCCTAACTGCCTTTATCTCTCCCTCATATTTATCCAGTCTCGCTTTTATCCAGTCTTCCTCTCTCACCAGAGACTTCCTTCCAAGTCCCTCTATTCTCATGCTGTAATGTGATCAGCTAGTGTCCAAGCCTGCTGGAAATCCATCACTTTAACTTCCTTTCACAGCTTTCTGTGTGGGGTCCACCCTTTTTTGAAACATGTTTCCCACTTTCGTGGTTTATGTCCATGTTTGTCTAGAGCACACCCACACCCTCCAAGTAACCACCTGAGGAAGAATGCATAGGATGTAAATATTCTCACTCCTGGCGTGTCTCCCTATGTCTTTACTGTATCTGTATAGTTGATGGTTCATACGACTGTGTTCCCTCAGCACTTTGAAGCATTTCTCTACTAACTTAGAGCATCCTGTGTTGCTGCTGAGAATTCTGAAGTCACTCTGATTACCATCCCTTTATGACCTTTTTTTCTTTATTTTTATCTTTCTCCCATCTGAAAGCTTTTAGATCTTCTCTTTATCTCCCTGTATTTAAAAAGTCAGGATATGGTACCCAAGGGCAGGTCATTTTTTCATTCATTTTTGGGTGCACATATTGAGCTCTCTTAATATGGAGACTTTGTGGACTTTGTTCAAGGGAAATTTTCTTAGGTAACTTTTAAATATAAATTTCTCCATTTTTATCTGTTTTTGCTAGAATTCCCATTTAGATTTTTAACTTCGTGTATTGATCCTTTATGTCTCATATTTTCTACCTTCTTATCTTTTTATTTCACTCTCTGAGAAATTTTCTGAACTTGAAAACATTGAAACCTACTAAAATTTGAAATATATATTTAAATTTTCAAGAGCTCTCTCTTGTTCTCTGGTTGTTTCTTTTTTCTTCATACCATCTAGTTTTTATTTTATGGATACACTGTCGCCTTGAATCTCTGTAAGGATTCTATTGAGTGTAAAACTTTTTTCATTTTTTTTTAAGTTCTTTTCTGGTCCTTGCATTATTTCCATTTCCTTTGGGGTCATTTTATTTGTTTGTCTTACTCTTTCAGTTTGGTGGCTTTCCTCAGATGTTTGGCAATCCTTGGATGTCCGTTCATATTTACAAATGAAGAACCAAAGAGCTTGCTGATTAACTAGTGTGCATGCCTCAGGTTGACTGGGCAGTCAGTCAGTCTATAGTAGAGGACTTGCTTCCCCTGCTCCCACCCCGATACCAGAACATGAAGGTCTTTCATCTGGGGACAATAGATTGCTCCAGAAGTCCCCCTGATCTCCCCCTGGAGAGTAGACCCTGACCTCTTGGTGCTCTGTGCCTGGCGTTGGGGAGAGACTGTCCAATGTCGATTTTTAATTAATCCCCTGTTTTAAGCTCTGTGTCTTGCTGGTTCTGCCAAGACAGGCTGCCTTCTTCCTTGGCTGTATCTTCCTCTCCGCACACTCTGTCCTAAGACTTTCTCTGCCCTCCTGCATCAGTTACCACTCCTCCACCTGCTTTCTGTTGTTCTGTTGTAATAGCTTGTCTGCTGAGGTTACCTCACCCATTATCTTTATTGTTGTGGTTTGCATCCTTTGTATTCCTTAATAGTCATTTTATCAATAGAAGTCTCTCAAGCAAAAGGGGCATAAAACAAGAGTCAGTTTATCATCCTCAAGGACATGTCAGCCCAAGCTCTTCCTTATTATCCCTCTAATTACAGCACTGGCCCAGTTGTGAGGTCTTCCAAGTGTGTCTCCTGTGCACACTCTCTCCTCTCCTGGCCCCAGGCACCTCTTCCTCACCTATCAAGTCTCTCTCCTCCTCAGGAAAGGACCGTAAACTCCTTTACTCTGAGGGTGCCTGTCAGAGGGTGAGAACTTCAGAGAACACAGTCCCCATTGGTTCAGACCTAACAAATGAAGAGTGAATGGTGGGATCTCAGTTCTAGGGCTTAGTTTAGGGAAGTTCTACCTCAAGTGTGAGTGCGGGTCTTCTATGCCTCGAGGCCCTAAAACGCTCCCATGTTACTCACTGGTGATAATAGTACAAATGTGACTCCACCAGAGGACTGAGACGGCCCAACTGTGGCTGGAGATCGGCTGCTGCTTCTCTGCACTACAACCCCTGCCCCCGGGCCTGGACTTTGACAGAAAATCCAACTCACTCTGGCTTAAGCCTTTAGAACATTATTTGCTTACTTAAGTCCAGAGACTGTGTGGTGGCTCATAGGTAACAAGGACCATGACCCTTTCCATCTTCCACATCATCGTCCTCAGGGTGTAGGTGTGGTAGATTACATTTTCCAAAGATGGAGGCAGCAATATCTCCCATGCCACTTGCTCTTCTGCAATGTGACCTTGCCATGCCTTCGTTAAGAGGTGGACTCATGGATAAAGAAGATGTGGTATATATATATACAATGGAGTATTACTCAGCCAAAGAAGAGTGAAATAATGCCATTTGCAGCAACATGGATGGACCTAGAGATTATCGTACTAAGTGAAGTAAGTCAAGCAGAGAAAGACAAATGCCATATGATATCATTTATATGTGGAATCTAAACTATGACACAAATGAACATATCTACAAAACAGAAACAGACTTACAGAGAACAGACTTGTGGTTGCCAAAGGGAAGGGGGAGTGGGGGAGGGAAGGATTGGGAGTTTGGGATTAGCAGATGCAAACTAGCGTGTATAGGATGGATAAACAAGGTTCTACTGTATAGCACGGGGAACTATATTCATATCCTGTGACAAACCATAATGGAAAAGAATATGAAAGAGAATGTATATATATATATATAACTGTGTTACTTTGCTGTACAGCAGAAATTAACACAACATTGCCAATCAACTATACTTCAATAAAATTAAAAAAAAAAAAGGTGGAATCTAATTCTCTTCCCCTTGAATCTGGGCTGGCCATAGTGACTAGCTTAACCAATATAATGTGGTAGAAATGACATTTTGAACTTTCAAGGTTAGGTCATAAGTCTTGGAGCATCTGTCTGGGCCTCTTAAAATGCTTACTGTTTGAAACACTTGCCCTAGGAAACCAGCAGCCATGCTGGGGTCACCCAAGCCACATGAAGGGGCCATGTGCAGGTGTCCTGGTCAAGAGCCCTGGCTGAGCTCTCACTGGACATCCAGCATCAACCGTCAGCTATGTGAGTGAGCCATCCAGGACATCCAGACCAGGTGAGCCTGCAGATGACTCCTGCCCGAGCCTCCACCAGATTGTAACCTCACAAGAGACCTCAAGTGAGAACCATCTAGTTGAGCCCAGGCAACCTACAGAATGGTGAAAGATGATACTTAATTGTTGTTTTAAGATACTGAATTTGGGGAGGTAATTTGTTACATAGTAAAAGATGACTGGAACAGTTGGCTTTCTTCCTCTCGCCTGTAGCCTCAAGTTACAAGATGGCCTCCTTAGCTCCGAGCATCATTACAAACAACCACATCTAAAAACAGAAGTAAGGAAGTAAGTACAGACCAAAGTCTTTCTGCTTGAGTGACTTTCAGGGGGAGGAATATCTTACCCAGAAGTCACCCAGCAGAATCCCCCGTATTCTCATTGGCCAGAACTGGGTCCCACAGCCTCTCCTAACCACTAGACAGGCTGGGTACAGCCTCTTCAGTGGGAGGTAGGCAAAGGAATAGGAGGCTGGGAATCGCTGTCGTTTGGTCAACCAACAGCGTCGGCTCTACTTTGTTGATGTGGTGGTGGTTCTAGGGGGAAGAACAATCAGGTGGGAAAATGACCCCATGCTAAAGACGGAACCTTCACTGCTCCTTCCAGAAGCGAAGCTGCCTCAGTGGGAACAAGTTTATTGAAAACTCCTTTAGGTAGGAAGCATGGTGTACTGCCTGGAGTCCCCCGCTGGGAGGCAGAACCTGGCCCTAGAGCTTGCTAGTGGTGCGGTATTAGTGGGTTAGTTCCCCGTTCTGTGCCTCAGGTTCCTTATCTGCACACTGAAAGGATTCCTTCCAACTCCGTCACGTTAGGAGACGCTGAGGCAGAAGGGAAGTGCTGGACGCTTACAGTGTGTGGAGGCCATGCATTGCCCAAGTCAAGCTCGGCAGAGCCTGCCTCTGGCCACAGATGTTGGGATTTGCCAAACAAACTCTAATCACTTAATGAGAAATGAAAATGGTGCCTGGTTCCTCCACTTAATTGCCCCTTTGAAAACAACACACGGGAGATTTACAGTGATCACCATAATCGCCTCGTAAAAACCCAAGAATTTGAGGACTGCCATGCCTCATTTCTGGGAGGAATTAGAGGCAAAAATTAAGGCAAGGAATTCCTGGCCTGCCTTGGCCTTGGCTCCCTGGAATCCAGGACTCTGCCCACAGAGAGCCTGCCACCCTGGACAGCCTCCTGGCCCAGGCAAATACGGCTCCAAATGCTCCGCAGCAGTGTTTCCTCACAGGTCTGCTCCCTGCATCTCCTTGTCATTGGTACTGCCTAAGGGAGGTGGACCAAATGCCAGAGGGCCTGACATCCCTGAGGGTCAGATGGAGGTCCTCAAGGAGGAGAGAGAGGAATCTTGCTGCACCCGCTAGCGACATCTGAGCTAAAGGACAGGAGGGGAGGGGAGATGCGGAGGTGGGAGCGCAGGCTGTCCCTAGTCACTGGAAAGCCGCAGCTCTCAGGTTCTCCTGAGGCCATCCACCTTGATTTGGGAGGTGGATGGGAGGCCATCCACCTCCCACGACAAGGTGTTCTGACCTCCCAGGACATCTGCTAAGGCAGGCTGGCAGGGAGAAGCTTCACACTCAGCTCAGCAGAAGTCTCTTGCCTTTCACTGCCTCATAACTGGACTCAGAATCACTGAGTGTCAAGGTTAGAACTGTCCTCTGGGTTTGCGTCTCCAGCTTCTCCCCTCGACAGCAATATTCCTTTCTTTCTTCCCTCTCACTCTCCTCTACTCATTCATTCAAAAATATCTATTAAATCCCCGACGTGCATCAGAAACTACCGATTCTTACCACAGTAGCCAGAGTGGTGCTTTTAAAACCTGAATCAGATCACTCTCCAAATCAAAGGGAAGGCGGCTTCTGCATGGCTCTCATGCCCCGCCCTTCGCCCACTCTGCTCCAGCCACGCTGGCCCTCCTTGCTGTTCCTGGAAAACACCAGGGACCCTCCCACCTCAGCGCTTTTGCCCTTGCTGTTCCCACTGCCAGGAAGGCCCTTCCCCGGTATATCCAAATGCCTCCCTCCCTCACTTCCTTCCAGGCCTTTCCTGACCTCCCTACATAAAATTGCACCCCTACTCTCTCTATTATCCTCCCCAACTTTATTTCTGCCCATCGTGCTCATTACCTTCTGAGACACAGTCCACTCCAAGATTTGCTGATTGTCTCTCTTTCTACACTAGAAGGTAAGCTCCAAAGGGCAGGGATTTTTGTCTTTATTTTTTTTCCACGATTATATTAAAACACTTAGCACAGCAGCTGTCACATGGTAGGTGCTCAACAAATATCTGTTGAGTGAATGAACCATGTGGAGAGAGCAGAGAAAAAGATAACCCCCCCACCCTTGTGGAACTTAGAGTCTGGTGGCAGAGGCAGACGTCAGGCAAACAGTCACCTGTAGGACTAAGTGACTCAACTGTGGTAAACGCTGGTGGGAACGCGGCAGGTGGAATGAGGGTGATCTGACCACAGGCCAGACAGGCCAGTTGGCGGAAATTTGGCACAAAAATCCTCTGTTTGCGAGAGGATTGGACATGTAGGGTGATGAGGGTTTGGGCCGCGAAGCTTCAGGAGGAAAAGGTGCTGGAGAAGTTTGGGGTGCCACCTCTAGACCCTCTAAAGGCAACGGGACTCTGTGGCGAGAGGGTGGCCGTGCGCAAACTGGGTTCAAGTCCCCGCTCCTCTGCTTCTTCCCAGCCACTCACCCTGGGGCAAGCCACCTCAGGGCCAGAGCACTAGGTTCCTTGTCTGTGGGCTGGAGAAGGGATAACTAGGCCTGCCGGGAGGAAGGGATGAAATATCGGGTAGAGCCGGAGCCTGTAGGTGCTTGGTGAGTGCCAGCGCCTTTCTGGCCCCTTTCTTCTTTGTTGAACTTTTCAACACCCAATCTCTTTTCAAACGGCTGCTCCGCCTTCTCTCCTGGCCCCTCACAGCCTTTGGGAGCAGTATGAGGAAGGGAAGCATCTAATCGACCTGAATGTCAACTGCAGGTTAACAGAAATGAACAGGACCTTTGGGGGCAGCATGTGACAGAGGATTAGACTGATTTCTGCTGAGCCCCAGCCCCTCCTGGGCTCCGGGCCAAACAGGGTTGACTTTGGAGCTATTGACTACATCTCCCATCAGCCTCCGGGCCGATGCCCTGCTGACCCATCATGGGACCATGTGACTAGAATGAAGCTTGGGGTGGGGGATGGCTGACAAAGCTAGTGACACAACTAGTGTTGCCAACTGCCAGGCTCTGGGAGGAGCCCTCCTTGACTGACAACCTAGAGAGAGCTCCCAGCACCCATGCACGCATATACACGTGCTCGCGTGCGCACACACGCACACGCACACGCATATCCACACACAGCTCCTGGCTCCACAGCCCCCCCCAACCCCCATGGGAGGACGAACTCCCTGCTCCCTCACATCCTGCTCTCTCTCCTGATTGGTAAGTGGGGGAGGGAGGTTGGTAGGAGGCAGCAAACACATCACTTCTTCCCATGGTTAGCGTGAACAGTGGCTACACTCAGGCGTGTGGCAAACTCTCCCGTACTGTGGGCCGGCTCCAGTGTTAAGCAACGGAGAAGCAATGAATCAGATCTGAGTCTTGGCCTCAGGGATCACATTCTATTGGGGACAACAGACATTTGCACAGATAATTACTATATAAACTACACAGTAGAGGATCCAAGAGGGAACCTGCAGAGAGAAAACCTGGATTACACTTTGGGAGTTGAGGGTGGTGACAGGAAAGGCTTTGGGATAAGGTAGCCTTTAAGCTGGGCTGAGGTTGGATGGAAGGGCTCCTAGGTTGGTAGAACTGCGCAAAGTCACGGAGGCGGGAGAGTGAGGGGCCGGCAGGAAATGGCAAAATGCCTGATGTCAGCCTAGAGCACAGGTGGGATGTAATTGCTTTCACCACAGCGATTCGGTTTGTAACCAGCCCTGAGGAACCCTCCCAGGGGCTAATGCCTCCCAACCCTTCCCTGCATCCGCCGGACACCTCGGATGGCTTTGGATGGCTCCTAGGGGACCAGAAGACCACTGTCTTTCTTGTTTGCTACTTCACTGCCCTGCTTGGCCCTACATTCGACTCCTTCAAATTAGCCTCTCCTGCATCATCTCAAGTGCCCCCTGGAGGTGCTCCTGCCTCTTCTCTCCCTGCTTACACGCATCTCATCCTTCAAGGACAGAGGAGTCCTGCTTCCTCCAGGGAAGCCCTCCTAACCACTCCAGCTCACTCTGGCCTCCTCATCAGATCACCTGAAATGCCTGAAGTAACCATGTGGTTCACTCAATGACCCCTTTTCAGTAAAGGTGCTTTGTCACATGCTGTAGAATGATGCTACTTTCACAACAAGAAATTCACTAGAGTCTGTTTAATATATGCATATGTATAACTGATTCACTTTGCTGTACAGCAGAAACTAACACAACATTGTAAATCAACTACACTCCAATAAAAATTAATTAAAAAAAGAAATCCACTGTCTAAACAAAGAAAGGGAGATTGATTACAAGGGACTTAAGAGTCTCAAGTGACCTAACGCAGGAAAGGACTTGACCTAGCTCAAGACCCCAGGGGGTTGGTTCTCCCCACCTCTATCTCTGCCCCTTTGCTCTTTTCTTTTCCCAGACTGGCCTTCTCTGCCCTTCTGATCAGATGGGGGAAAACATGACAGTTCACAGCACCCATCATATCCAGCCATGTGGAAAGAATCTCCACATTTTCAAGAGAGGGTGATTGGACCAATTGGAGCAGGTGTCCCACTCTAGGCCAATCAGCTTTGGGAGGGGAATGGGGTCACATGGTGCTAACACGGCTGCCAGGCTACCCCTCTGGGAGTCATTCCTCACAGTCCTGGGGGTTGGTGAGTGGTCTGTTCTAAGAGAAAGGAATTGTCATGAGCAGAGCAGGTACCCCAAAGGTGCCTGTTACATATCTACTGATGTAATGTGACTATGTGCTCATGAATTTCAGTTCCAGACTATCCTACTGACCTACTCTGCGACTTCAGGCAAGTCCCTACCCTCCTCTTGGGGTTGCAGTTTCTTCATTTGTACACAGAGGATGGTGGGTCTAAGTGTTCTTTTGGGCTCCCTAACTCTCTTGGACTTTGGGCCAATTACCCTTTTTGAATCTCAGTTTTCTCATTTATGAAATGGGATAATGATATCTACCTCACAGCGTTATTGTAAGAGTGAGCATGAACATATCTAACAAGCGTTGGGTACAGAAATGCTCAAGAAATGCTAGTGACTCTCGTAGATTTAAATTGGGGTGGCTGCCTTGCTCACAGTGATTTCCCCCAAGGGTCATGGCTGTGATGCCCTCATGTGTTTGGGAGAATTGCTCCTCCTTTAGTTGGGGGCTGCCATCCTCTGATAGTGATTTGCAAGGAGTGAGCATGGGTCCCAAATTGGATCATTCAAAGTGCTTCTCGGGGGCTTTTTTCCAACTGCTGCCCTTTTGTCTCTGTTTGCAGAACTGTGAGAGCAGGAAGCTTGCCAACAGCCAGGTCCCCAACCTTGTGGAGAAAGTGATCTGGAAAAGTGATGCTGACATGAAGAGGATGTTTGAGTACTTGGTTCCAGACCTCACTAAATCCAGTTACATCCTTGCCATGAACCAACGGCTCCTGATAATACCTTCTCCCTTCCCTTTCTAAGCCTCAGTATCCTTATCTATAAAATAATGGGGCTGCATCCTTCCCCCTTTATCTCTGATGCTCTATTACTATGTTCATTAATTTATTCTTTCCATCAATTAGTCAGTCAGCATCCCTTGTGCATCTGTTCTGTCTCTGGCCCTATGGTGGACACTGAGACTCTTGGTAAAGGAATAATTCCCATCCCCGGTTCTCAAGACTCAGAGTTAGGCAGGGGAGGGAGTTAAGCAACCATTCAGGACTGAGTGTGGTAACGGCTGTGACAGAGGGAAGCACAAAAACTGTGGGGATGTCAGAGAAGGAGACATATCCTCATTTGTAAGTCTTCCTGGAGGAGGTGGCAGGAGCTGAGTTTTTCAGACAGGGGTGGGCGCGGAGAGAGGAGGAAGAGTATTCCAGGCAGAAGAACCTGCCTTTGTAAGGGCCCAAAAGAGAATGAGAGAAAGTAGCTGCCTGGGGCCGGAGGGGAGGGGACACAGGAGGTGACCTTCTTTGTATTTTCTACCCATGTAACTTCTGGGAAAACAAGAAAAAACTCCATTTTTTAAAGCTTGGAAAATCCCCAGGGTGGAGTCTTTAAACAGGGATGAAAAGAAGTGACTTCTGACCACAGTAAAGCCCTGGAATGAATGATGCTTCCCCTAGTGGGCTGCCCCATTGGTCCTTGGTCCCATCACGAAATCCACGCTCACAGTTGCATTCAGCGGCTGGTCCTAAGGCTGTTGGATCCATCTAAAAATAGGAAGGCCTGGAGCCTAAGGCCAAGCAGATGACAGAAGAGCAGCCCAGGAAGGCCTGGGAGGAGTGTAAACATCCCCACCTCATAGGAAACACACTCATTACATTCTGAGCAAAAGCGGTTAGTGATGCACCCTGGAGAAAATACGCAGTTATTGCCCCCAAACATGCCAAAGCCCTCCTAATGACTGCACGCCTGCTCCGAAGCAGAAACTGTTCCAGATGCTGCTGCTTGTCTCTGGAAGAGCCCTTCCTTCTTCCTGCCTGAGGTTCCGGAATTTTCCTTGGATTCTAGTCCTTAGGGAGACATATGGTGGGCTGGGGTGGGGAAAGTGATTGCCCTCCTGGGCCTCATAGGGGCAGCCTAGGGGATCTCTGCCTTACAGACTGCTGTGGAGGCTGTGCCTTCCTGCCTGCCTGGTGTGGTGGGGGAAGGAGGGTGCCAGGCGCGAAGCTGGGAGCCAGCGCTCTAGATGACGCTGGGGTGAGGGAGGTGAGCTCTACACTTGAGCGTTTTCAGCTTCTGCATCTATAATGAGTAATGAGTCTATAGGGAAGCAGTAATTTGCACACTTGAAGCCCCAAACACACTCAGCGATGGCTGCCACTGGACGAGCCCTGGGCTTGGAACTATCTCCCGGCTGGGTGACTCTAGGCAGTTGCCCCACCTCTGTGAACCTCCATACCCTCATCTGTAAACTGGGGATGGTTTTGGAAATTAACATTTTTTTCTCTTGTTAAAGAACTCATGCATGCTTATTATCTATTTTTTAAATATGTAATCAACCCATCTTTGTGATACACTCATATGATTTCAATTCAAGAGATGCAAATGGAGGAATTCCCTGGCGGTCCAGTGGTTAGGACTCTGCGCTTTCACTGCTGAGGGCCCGGGTTCAATCCCTGGTAGTGTCTTCCTCTCACTCCTGTTTGATAACCACACCATTTCTCTTCTACCTTGCCAACTGCTGTTGGTTTCTGGTGTATCAAATGTATAAATCTTAAAAACTTTTAAATGAGGTATTAGCACATATAAACACAGCAAAGTGCATATATCTCAAGAGCAAAACTTGGTGAATAATGTTTATAGTTTTAATTCCTAAAAAAAAAAGAAAGAAAAATGACCCCAATCTATCACCTAGAGATAAAACTGTTGATATTGTGGTGTACTTTCTTCCCATTCTTTTTCTATGTATGTATACATACATAAACATTGATACCATACTGTGTGACTGTTTTGGGGTTTTTTTTTTGCGGTACGCGGGCCTCTCACTGTTGCGGCCTCTCCCGTTGCGGAGCACAGGCTCCGGACGCGCAGGCTCAGTGGCCATGGCTCACAGGCCCAGCCGCTCCGCGGCATGTGGGATCTTCCCGGACTGGGGCACGAACCCGTGTCCCCTGCATCGGCAGGCGGACTCTCAACCACTGCGCCACCAGGGAAGCCCTACTGTGTGACTTTTGTATGCTGTTTTTTATATCTAACATTATATCAAAAATATTTCCTCATGTCATTAAAAAGTCCTCAAAAATGTTCTACTTTCAACGTTTGCCCAATGTTTCAAGGAACAGAGCAAACCTACTGCAGGACATTAGGTTCAATTTTTCCCCTATTATAAATAACACAGTGATGACCACCCCTGAATGAACATGCATCGTTGAGCACATCCCTCAAGGTGAATTCCTAGCAGGGGAATTACTGAATCAAATAATATGAACTAAGTATTAGAACTCAGAATAAAATGGAGGGGGGCGGGGAGCGGTCAGGTCTGGCTCACAGAGCTCCTGTGTTAGGGATGTTCTGTAAGGCTCTGGCCTAGTGCTAGACACAGACACAGGGTTCCAGGAGTGTGAGCTAAGGGGTCCCAGAGCGAGGACAGGTCAATGCCTGCTCCTCCCCCTCCCCCGGGGCCCTGCCCTCTAGGGCCTCCCTCCCTGGAGCCCTCTGACAGCCACAAAGAAGAGTCTCGGTCTTGTCTGAGCTTTATTATTTTAATCACTGGTGCTTTGCCAAGTGGTGGGCTGGTGAATGTTTAACAGCTGGATTGGGGGGAGGGGCACGGGGTAGAGAGGAGTAGCTTCTGATTTACAGCATTTGTCAATTTCTGGTGTAAAACCTCCCACCGTGACTGATTTCAAACTACCAACATGTCACTGAAAGCAGGGCTGGGAGGAGATGCGCTGCTCTCACCAGCGGGTCGGAGCCAGCTCCAGCACTCCAGTTCTAGTCCTTCTACCTGCCCGTCTCGCACTTCTCCCTCTTCTTAACCCCTCCCCATTCATCCCCCACCCTGAGGCTTATCCAAGGTGATAGAGAAGGAAGACTCTGTGGGATGTGAATGTGGCTAGAGAGCGAGAACATCCTCTCCCAGGTCTCTAAAGGTAAAACTGAGGCTCAGGGAGGTCAAGATGATTGCCCCAGCTCACCCAGCCGGGTGATCCTTCACAGGGTGTTCTTCTCTGGCCCCTGCTCGGGGGTACTTCTCAATGTTAGCCTGTGCCTGCTACTGTGGGAATACGCTGGCTTTTCTAACCAGTCCTCTTCCTCTCTGGTGACTCCAGTGCTTGGATCCACAAGAGGTTGGGTCCCAGGCCTTGCCTTCAAGGAGCTAGGAGCCACGTAGGGAGGCAGACACCCGAGGCAGAGAGGCGAGTGCTCTATAGAAGCTGCCCTGTTCAGTGGACTCCAGGCTGGGCTTCCAGACTCCTCGCTTCTCTCTTTATAGCAGACTTTGTCCCTTCCTCCTTCTTAAGGGAACCTGTTTTGTTTCAGTATCCACTCTCTAACACACAGCAACCCACTTCATGTGAAAGTGACCCATTCCTGGCAGTAGGTAGGTTCTGATTTGTCCTAGTCAAAACTGTAATTCATTCCTCCTTGCCAGTGATTGGTTTAGGAGTGGGGAAGTGATCCAACTCTGGCCAATGAGAGCTGAGGAGACATTGGGGGAGGGGGAGGGGAGCTTTTTTCTCCTAAGAAATAGGCAGAGAAGGAGACAATCTCTCTTTTTCTGGATACTTGGAACTCAGTGTTGTAGTTCTGGGTGCTGTAATTATCTGTTGCCAGCCTGAAGATGAAGCCAACCCATGAGGGACCACAGAGCCAAGAGAATCACAGAAAAGGGGAGCCAGAGCCCTAACTGTATCCTGCCTCTGACCTTCTTGTTAGGGAGAAAACATATTTCCCTACAGCCTAAATCACTTTGAGTTGAGATTTTCTGTACTTGAAGTCCAAAACATCCTAAATGATAAAACCCTTCTGGTCCATCATCCACATTGCAAATGCAGTGATTACTAGACAACAGCAATCTTATCATATCACTTCCTGATTCCAGTCCTCGCATGGCTTCTCTGAGGAGTTAGGATAAAGTCTTTGTTCAGTGTCTTCTCTCCCTGACAGATAATGTCAGCCCCTCAGGATAGGACTGTGGTTCTCCATCAATGGCTCCCTGGTGCCCAGCATAGAGTCAGCCACAGGCAGGTACTAGTAAATACCGTTGAATAAGTGCAGAGAAGGAGGAGTTGGGGGACAGAGTCCTAGCCTCCATTTCTGGCTTTGCACTGACTTGCTTTGAGACTTTAGGCAAGTCTCTCCCCTTCCTGGACCTCAATATCCAAAACTGTGAAGAAGGTATATTGGACTAAAGTGGTAGTTTAAGAATGGGGATTAAGGGACTTCCCTAGTGGCACAGTGGTTAAGAATCCGCCTGCCAATGCAGGGGACACGGGTTCGAGCCCTGGTCCCAGAAGATCCCAGATGCCAAGGAGCAATTAAGCCCGTGCACCACAAGTACTGAAGCTGGTGCGCCTAGAGCCCGTGCTCCGCAACAAGAGAAGCCACTGCAACAAGAAGCCCGCACACTGCAACGAAGAGCAGTCCCTGCTCGCCGCAGCTGGAGAAAAGTCCTCGTGCAGCAACAAAGAACCAGTGCAGCCAAAAAAAAAAAAAAAAAAAAAAACTTTAAAAACAGTCCACATCAAAAAAAGCTTAAAAAAAAAAAAAAGAATGGGGATTAAAAAATACCTCTCAGCTACTCCATATGATAGTAGTTGTGCTTCTAATATCCACCAATGGATGAAAAATTAAAATGACCACAAAGCTTTTCACTGAGGGTATTTCTCAGTCACAGCAGCTTCGACAACCATTTGCAAAGCATTCATACCTGTGTGTGAGATACATTGTGCATCCTCTTTACAGACAGCACAGGGTGCCACGTGGTTTCCAGATGACGTGCTTTAGCTAAAGGGCCTGTAGGTTGGGAATCAGTGGCCCAGGTCCTCTCAGAGTTCTCCAGGCCCTGGGTTTATGTGTCTAAAGTGGACCACAGGAGCTGTGCGACTTGCTCAGGATCACACAGCGAATGAGTGGTGGATTCTAACTCACTCTTCTCCAGCCCGACTCCCTTGGCTCAGCCGGCCTGGCTGACAGCACTGCTCTCTCTCAGCTACCCTGGAAATGAGAAGCAGGGAGGCCCGAGAGCCCTGAGATTGCCTAGGGTACAGGTGAGGTGGATGGCAGAACGCTGACAGTCCCAAATGACATGGAACGTGCTTCAGATGCCAGGTGTGTGGTTTAGGAGCAGCTGGAATTACACGCTCAGGGCTGCACCAACATTGTCTGCGTCTGAGCCTGAACCGAGTCTGGACCTTGCAGAGGCAATGACTGCGTTGGGGGTCTCAGCCCAGGGCCACGGAGCTGAGCAGAGAGGCAGCAAGGGCAGGAGGCAGATTCCTAGCTGGAAATCAGGCACAGGGATCTTTTCCCTTTCCAGACACTTGTGGTCATTTGTTTGTTCGTTCGTTCGTTCATTCATTCATTCAGCAAGGTAGTCAGTCAGTCACTCAACGATGCTTACTGAGCTGTACAGCTCTGCAGCCTGGCACAGGGTCCAGGGATGAACTGGGCACAGAGGACAGCAAACGCAGAGCACGTGCTTAAGGCTCAGTCAGGCCAGAGGCGCGGGTGGGCCTTTTGCCTGCCAAAGGAGAAATGGGGAAATGTTTTCCGGAAGATAAAATGATTATCTTCTGTGAGTGGTTCTCAAAGGACAAGGAGGAGTCCATCAGGCAGGTTAGGTGGAATCCTTCAGAGGGAAAGATGGGCCTTCCCGTTAATTAAAGTCTTAGGAGATCGAGGGGCTGGCTGGAAAAGTAAATGAGACTGCCTTTGTATCCAAAGCTGGCAAAGCGGGTTTGCTCACTTCAATTAGCAAAGGCTCCGAGTGGGAGAGGACCTCGCACTTTGCTGAAAATGGCTCTGTAGAGAACGTGTGTGTGCTGAGGGGGAAACAGGGTGCAGGGGGACGGGGGAGAAAGGAGGCGGTGGGGCCTCGGGTGGGTCTGGTCGTGCGGCCCCTGCCAGCCGTGTTAAGGATTCAGCTGACTTCTGAGCTGATGGGGAGCCACTGCACGTGTTTAACCGATGAGGCATTGCTCCAGCTGCTGAGGAGAGAAGGAACCGGAGTGGGAGGTGGGGGTCCCAGCCAGGAGGCTACCGCAGTCGGCAGTGTGAGAACTGACACTGGCCTGAACAAGAACTGAGACAGAGGGACGAGAGAAGAGACAACAACTGAGAGAAACTTCTGAGAACCAACAGGTCTTGGTGAGTGGAGGTGGTCAGAGAGGGAGAGAAAGGAGTAGAGGGTGATGGCCCGTTCCTGGATGTGTGACAGAGTTGAGGTTTAAGGTACCATCTGAGATGGATGCTGGAGGCCCTCCCTCTGCCCTGGTCTGAAGTGAATGGGTGTGAAGGGTCTGGTGCTTTCGCAGAAGCAGAGCCTCGGTTCACATGGCATCGTGTGCTCAGCCTCCCATCTGGTCTCTTAGCCTCCAGCCTCTTTACTCTCCAGTCTCTCTGCTGTCACACTGATCTAAACAAGGAATCTGATCTTGTCACTCCCCTGCTGAAAACTTTTCAAAGGCTTCCTGTTGTCTCTAGAAAGAAGTAATCTTCTTAGCCTGGCAAATAAGTCATCTACAATCTGATTCCATCTACCTTCTTTGTCTCAGTCCCCTGACACTCTACGCTAGCCACAGTGAACTATAATAGTAACAAGAAAAACAACAACAGCTACAATCGCTCCACACAGTATTGATATGTTCCAGGCAGTGTCCTAAGAACTTTACACATATTAGCTCATCGAATTTTTAGTAGAAAAATACTGAAAGTCTTGCGCTTCCCAGAATGGACTATATCCCCTTGCCTTTAGACCTTTGCACCTGAGGTTTTCTTGTCCTGGTAGCCAGCCGTCCTGCCAGCCATCTGATTCACATTTATCCGCCATCAACTTGTGCCAGGCACTATACTAAGTGCTAGGGATCCAAATATGAGTGAGACATGGTACCTTCCCTCGAAGTATACAGAGTCTAGTGTGGGAGACAGACACATGGAGAGTCAGTAAGGTAAGTGCAGTGATGAGATGAGATGGGGCACAGAGAATGAGCCTTCATCCAGCTTGGGCCTGCTCACCCCCCCACCCCTGCAATTGGAGTTCTACCCGCTCCAGGAAGCCTTCTGGCTTTGCCAGGCTGGGTGGGCTCCCTTTTCTGTGTCCCTGCAGTCCCTGCTCTGCCCGCATCACACACTGACCACACAGTGAAGGGAGAGGACAGTCTGATTCATCACTGACTCAGGACCCAGGGCAGCCTGGACACAGATCCTCGGGACTTGCTGAATGGAAGTGCTTGAGGTCTGAAGAGGCACCAGGAGGAGCATCCCCCTCCTGGGTTCTTCTCTGATGCTGTCTCCAGAGTCAGGCCTGCCCTTGTTCTCTTTCCCGAGGCTGGCGCAGGCCCCTCTGCCCAGAGAGCACTGCAGGGGTCAGGCTCTGCGGGTAAGGCTGGGGCTGCTGCTTTCATCCCTAGTTCAGGAGAAGCCTGGTTAGAAAAGACCACACCAAAATGGGCACCCAATATGCCCCCTCGCCAGGCTGCAACTGTCTGCCCCAGGCTTCCTCCTCTTCTTTTTTTAATTTAATATTTATTTATTTCTTTAGCTGCGTCAGGTCTTAGTTGCTGCTCGCAGGATCTTTCGTTGTGGTGCAAGGGCTCTTCGTTGGGGCACGCGGGCTTCTCTCTAGTTGTGGTGCGCAGACTCAGTAGTTACAGCACGCGGGCTCTAGAGCGCACGGGCTTAGCTGCCCCACGGCATGTGGGATCTTAGTTCCCCGACGAGGGGTCAAACCTGCGTCCCGTGCATTGAAAGGCAGGTTCTTAACCACTGGACCACCAGGGAAGTCCCTGCCCCAGGCTTCTGAGGAAGGAGCACCATCTTGGACAGCTCTGGACTTGGAAGAGAGAGGAGGTCCTGCAGCAGCCCTTGGGATCCCTGGGCGGCGGGGGTTGAGGTGAGGGTGTCTCTGAGAGTTCCTTGAGTTCCCGAGCCCCTCCTGAAGCCTCTGGGCTGTGGGTTCTGTGGCTGCTACGATGGGCTGCTTTAGAAATAAATGGCTCTTGAGTGGTCTCAGACTAGGGGAAACTTTCTAGGAAGCCTTACGGGGTCTGGTGACAGCTCAGGCTGGTCCCTTGAACCCTCATTGGGTTAACATAGTTCTTTCTCTCCAGAGCTCTGGAGGGGCAGTCAGGGGGCCCTCCTACAGTGGCTGTGAATCTTGGGGCAAGGACCTGAAATGACTTTCAGCCTCAGCCCTGTCTCCCAGGCGGAGTGGCTGGAAGCTCGGTCCCCCACCCTCTGCTCCTTGCCTCGAAGCCCATCTTGGCTCACGGTGCCTCTGTAGAGGTGGGGCTGGGGGCAGGGAGCCTTGGGGGCTGATGCTAACAGCTTTGGACAGGGTGGGAATTTCCACTCCTATCTAGGGAGCCATCAACACTGTGTGCCCTGACCTGGGCCTTTGGCCTCCAAAGGGCAGTGGGAAGGCCGGCCCCAGGGCCAATCCCTGGCCATTAATCCCTCCTGCCAGCCTGAATATCCACCCAACGTGGTCAGACAAAGGCCTGCCCAGCCCAGCCACTGTGTTCCTCCCGCCCCAGGGGCTCCACTCAGACGCTGGGCCGCCTGGAATCCAGGCCCATGAGAAAGGGGCCGCCTTCACTGGCCATCTTATGCCCGGATGCTCAGCCGCATCCCGTCCGGCCCAGGGCCTGTGAAAAGAGGGCCCAGCCACGCTGAAAACAAGGATTAGCCCTTGGGCCACTCCCTGACACCGGCCTGCTTGGCTCCGGGAAGCAGGCCCAATGGAGGGGGCCAGGCAGACACAGAGAACTGGAAAAGTCTGGGTTCTCACCCCTTTGGCCCAGCTCCCTGCCCCCACCCTTCCCAAGAGTAGCACAGCCAACCACACATTCAGTATCATTTATTGAACATATACTATGTCCCAGTCTCTACACATGGACAGGAAAATTTAAAGTGTAAGAAAATTGCAGTCTGCCAGGGGAGGTAATAAGAGCCATTCTCCACAACCCGCCCCCTACCCCAGGAGGCTGTGGGAGAGGCATCTGGAGGGGAGCTTCAGCCCTAAGGGAAGGTGAGAAAGATGGTGGCTCTGGTTCTGTGCGAGTCTAGCTGCAGGGTTCTGCTGCACCTGGTTGAAAATATGCAGGCTCTGAAAGCACTTCTCTGGCTCTGCCTCTCTCCTTCCCTTCCTGGTTTAATACCAGACGTGCCAGATGAGTAGTAGAAAGGAAATCTCCTATTACCAGTTGCCAATGTGGGCCAGGCCCTTTCATACACGATCTCATTTGAACCTCATAACAATGCTGAGAGTGTCCATTATTGTTCCTCTTTGGCAGGTGAGGAAACTGAGGCTCAAATGAGCAATCGGCAGCCCAGGTCACTCGGCTCTTGGAGCCAGGTTCCCTGCTGCTGCCGCTGCTTGTCTTGCCTTCCTCTTTGGTGAGCTGTTCATTGCGACTGTACCATCTTATGCTCCTAAGGCCTGTGTCAGGCAGTAGCATGCAAGGTGGAGAGGGTACTGAGGTCAGGTCTGTTTGTGTATAAGCCAGGCTGACTCTTCACTGTTGTGAGTGTGGCGGGGCGGGGGGAGGGGTTGTCTCTAGATCTCCGAGTGTCATCTTCTCCTTCCTCTCTGCTTCTACAGCCCCCTCTGCCTACCTCTCTCCGAGTTGTAATTGTTTGTGTGTCCATCTCTCCACCAGATTGTGAGTCTCTTCACCTCTGTCTCCCCTGAGCACTGGCAAAGGGCCTGGCACAGAAGTGCTCAATGAATGATGTGGGCTAATGAGGCCAAGAGAACTGAAGGAAGGACGGATTTGGATTCATGTGGAACTGACAGCACTTGCAGATCGCTTGGACGTGGGGAGTGATGGGGGAGGTAGGAGCCCGAGATGGTGTCCATATTTCTGATCTGGGTGGTGAGGGGCAAGGGGTCCACTGGCTGAGATTTGAAACGCAGGATGGGGAGGAGGATGGGGTCGGGGGTGCACGAGGTTGAGCGTCATGCCCAATGCACACTTGGACATGCTGACCTGGAGGTCAGCAGAGTGGCTAGGCATCAACTTTGCAGCTGAAGTCGTGAGAGCTGGAAGGCCTCCAGAGTAAATTATTTCTACAGTCTCGGCTTTAAGCTACGGTGTTCCTAGTCTTGGTGCCAGGGCACTGAACTCTGGGTTTAATCCCATTTGCCACCTACTAGCTGCGTGAGGTTAGACAAGTCTCTTAACCTCTCAAAGCCTTCGTTTCCTTATCTGCAAACCAGGGGTATTAATAGTACCTACCTCTCAAGGTGTTCACGTTTAAGTGAGCTAATGTGCGTAAGTGTTTACCACATACACAGTGCTCTGTGATGGTGGCTGGTGTATTATCAGCTGAGATTGGAGCTGGGAGAGCGGAGTCCTGGAGCTTCAAGTTTGGAATTTGAAGTCCTAGGCCCTCTGGCTGCTATAGCTAGTTTTGATCATCTGTACCCAGGGGCACTCCACATTAGGGCCAGAACTGGGGTGAGGCACCTAGGGCCCCAAATTTAAGGAGGCACTGGCTCTCAAATGCCGACCCTGCACTTGCACCACCCCAAGAGTGAGAGGCCCCTTAAATCTGGGCCACTTCAGTTGCCTTACCTACTCCCAGCCCTGTTCCCTTGAACTTGCCTACCTCTAAGACAGACAAGTCTCTTTAAGACAAGACTCTTTCATCCTTTAGTTCCCTCCAAGCCAGGTCTGGCTTTCCTGTCACTTTGGAAAAGTTTCCTGAAATAGGCTCAGGGTTGCGTCTCTTCTGAACCGTGTGGTGTGTGCTGGTATTTCCTAGAGCCGGGTTTTAATAAGGACTAAGACCACCCCGCCTTCCCCAATGAGATGCGAGTCTGGCATTTCTGGGCCAGTAAGCAGCTCTCTCAGACCTCCAGTCTGTGGAAGCACTTGGGGGTCACTCTCTGACCCAGTAACTGCTCCTTGGAACTCTGGGCTGTGCAGGCTGTGTTTTGTGCATCTTCCCAGTGTGCATGACATGAGTGTGTGAGAAAGGGAGCCCTCTTTCTAGAAGAGAAGGTGCATGGAGAAGAGGCAGCCAGAAGGCAACTCCAAGTTATAGATTTTCCGGGGGGCTCTTGATTTAAAGCCGTCAGTCCTCCAGTTCCCAAATCTGCTAGCTGGACCACTTTTCACGATTTTGTTTTTTCAAAGGATGCTGGCCTGGATGGGACAAGATTGTGGGGGAGATAGCAGAGATCGGAGATGCTGACCCTGGAGCCAGGAAACATCCTCCCCTGAGACAAGCCGGCCTCCTCCTCTCCCCTTCCCTCACCCTACCTTTCTCCATTGCCTAATGTCCCAGGGTGGGCCTGGCATCTCCCCGACCAGCACAGTAGCAGGATGCTGAGGGCTAGCAAGGCGGCAGGCCCTGGGTGGCTCTCATCTCTGCCCCAGCTGGGGTTGGAGGGACCGAGAGGGGACTAGGAGAGAAGAAGGATGGAGGGGACAGGAGTTGGCTGGGAGAAGCATAATGGGGAGGGGGCCCAGAGAGTGCTCTGAATGGGTGGATTTGTGATTGGCATTGAGCCAAAGGGGTGGAGGTTGAGGGAGGAGCAGAAAGGAAAGGGGGCTGACGGAATCTGGTGGGATGGGGCCGGGGCCAGGGCCAGGGACTGACCCCACGGAGATGAGGAAGGGATGAGGCTGGGTCTGGGGCTGACTGACCCAAAGGGACGAGACCAAGGGAGGGGTGAAATGTTGGGGGGGGGGGATGGGAATGGGGGAGAATTGTCAGCATCGTAAGAGGATTGGGAAGGCAAATTAGAGGGGAGGCGCTGGCCAGAGGAGAAGGTCCGAGCCCTCGCCCCTGGTTTGGGGCACAGGGGGAGGGGGCCGTGTCCATATAAGGAGGGTCAGCGGCCCCAGCTCTCTCCGAGAGCTCGGGCAGGCCGCCGCATTCTCATGCCTGGGCGCAGCGACATGGAGCCGCCCGCTGCTTTCTCGGGCTTCCCGGCCCCGCCCTCGGTCGCGCCGTCGGGGCCGCCGCGGTCGCTGCTTGCCGGAGCCGAGCCCGGGCCGGAGCCCGAGGAGGCGGCCGCGGGCCGCGGGGAGCCGGAACCTGCGCCAGCGCCGGGCCCGGGCCGCCGCCGCCGCCGGCCCTTGCAGCGAGGGAAGCCGCCCTACTCGTACATCGCGCTTATCGCCATGGCGCTGGCTCACGCCCCGGGCCGCCGCCTCACGCTGGCCGCCATCTACCGTTTCATCACCGAGCGCTTCGCCTTCTACCGCGACAGCCCGCGCAAGTGGCAGAACAGCATCCGCCACAACCTCACGCTCAACGACTGCTTCGTCAAGGTGCCCCGGGAGCCGGGCAACCCGGGCAAGGGCAACTACTGGACGCTCGACCCGGCGGCTGCCGACATGTTCGACAACGGCAGCTTCCTGCGGCGCCGCAAGCGGTTCAAGCGCGCCGAGATGCCCGCGCTCCCTGCCGCGCCGCCCGCCCCCGCCGCCGGCCCGCCGCCCTTCCCCTACGCGCCCTACGCGCCCGGCCCCGCGCTGCTCGCGCCGCCTCCTCCCGCCGCTCCGGGCTCCACGCCGCCCGCGCGCCTCTTCAGCGTCGACAGCCTGGTGAGCCTGCCGCCCGAGCTGGCGGGGCTGGGCGCCCCTGAGCCGCCCTGCTGCGCTGCGCCCGACGCCGCCTTCCCGCCCTGCGCGGCAGCCGCCTCCCCGCCTCTCTACTCGCCGCCGCCCGACCGCCTGGGGCTGCCCCCGACGCGTCCTGGCCCCGGACCGTTGCCCGCAGAGCCGCTGCTGGCCCTGGCAGGGCCGGCGGCCGCGCTCGGCCCGCTCGGCCCGGGGGAGGCCTACCTGCGGCCGCCGGGCTACGCGCCGGGGCTGGAGCGCTACCTGTGAGCCCTTCCAGCCCGGCGGAGTGGCTCGGGCCCCTCTCCCCCAGGACGGGGCGCTGCCTGGGAGCCCCCATCTGTGCCCCCTTGGCTTGGAGCGCACCTCGGAGCTCCCAGTTCTGCTTGATGGACTGAGCACACCTGTTGCATCTGTCTCTAACCCCCATCTCTGGGGAGCCTCCCGCTGTCTCTCCACCGGACTGAATCCCCCTCCCCACCGCGAACTGTAAGGCCCCCGTTTCTTCGCCCTCCACTGTTCACGCCCCCCACCCGCCAGCGCCCTTTTGGGTCCCACGTCTGGAGACCCTGGATCACCACCTGTGAGCCCTCACCTCGGGTTTCTGGTGAAGTCCAAGCCTTCTGAAGCCAGACCTTCGATCTCAAGCCACTTCCCGACTGGCTCCTCACTTCTTTAACCTTCCCTGGTGTTTTTATAAGACAAGGAGTCAAACCCAGGTCAGACTCCCAGGTTTATGACTCCCTTGCTGTTGTCCCTTCATCCCCCCACAAGTTTGTCCCCGCACCCCCCCAGTTACCTGTACGTTCTCGGTTTCTTACTGGGAGAGCGCTCCCCTTCCATACAGACGCACCTAGCTGAGCTCTTGCAGACCCTGAGGACAGTTCTTCATCTCTGAGACAAGCAGCACCAGGGGTTCCTTGACTGCAAGGGGAGTTAGTGGGCTGCCCCACCATATGGAAAACTTGGGACTTGTTAGGTTATTATTTTTTTTAATTAAAACTAGTTTAATTAAAAAGAAAGAAGAAAACTTCCTCTGGGCCCGGTGTGTCGGCTGGTGACTTGGGGGAGTGGTCTGGGGAGGCAGTGGGGGAGCTTTGCTCAGGATCTTGGGTCACCACATGGGGTGAGCCCCTTGTGAGTTACTAGGCAGAGGTTCATGAAGTAGGATTAGGATGTGATTAAGCCATAGCTGTGCACATAGTAGGCCTGGTAAAATGCCATCACCTGCCGCGGAGGTTGGTAGAGGTGAGATGGGGCTTGCAAATGAGTGTATTTGGCCAGTGGGTTTGTCTGCTGTGTGGGATTATTCCCAGCTCCCATGGATAAGGGAGCGCTGGCTACTCCTCCAACAAGGACTTACTGAATGTGCCGAGCACTGGGAATATATCACTAAACAAATGGGCAAGATCCCTGCCTTAAGGAGCTTACGGATCCGTGGGGAAGAGACATTACCAATCAGTTCTCAGAGAAATGAGACAAGAGGTCTAGAGCCTTCCACTCAAACTGTGGTCCAGGTCCCAGAGACCTGGGAGCTTGTTAGAAATGCATAATCTCAAGCTCTAACTCAGATCTACTGAATCATCAGATTCCACATTTTAACAAAATTCCCAGGTGATTAGTATATGCACAGTATTCTGGAGGAAAGGCACCGTGCCAAGGCTGGGGCTCAGTTTAAAAGTCTACTCCCTACTTTAAGGAGTGGGACCAGGCTGCAGAACCGTACATGCCCCGCTGGATGAAGCCTGAGTCTGCACCATCAGCTATGTCCCCTGTTTTACCTCCCCTGCTGGATTGGGAGCTGGGGCAGCAGGGACCTGAGCTGACTCATGACTGTCCCCAGCACCAAGGACAGGGCAGCACTGAGCAGACACTAGGAGGTTGCAGCATGAGGGAGGGAGTTGGCCTTTGACCCTATCCTGCTCTCTGGTGCTGACCCAAATGCTAAGCGTCAGGCTTTTCCAAGCTCCTTTGCCCCAGGGTTTTCAGTCTAGTAGGGCCTGGATGAGGTGTGGGGAAGGGCGGGGGAGGGGATCAGTGTGTCTGAGCCCCGGGTGAACGTGATTTGCACGTTGGACGTGCCTGGTGCTCCTCTCTTAGATACAAGAGTTTAAGGCTCCAGGGCAGTGATGGAGGGTGAACATGGAGCATAGGCATCTCATAGAGAAGACCGGTTCAGGAAATCTGAGAAGGCAGGGAAGGCCCTCTTTGGAGGTAGGGCAGTAGGTATGCACAGTCTTGGTATGAAATACCCTGGATAGACCCTGCTCCCTCAGCTATTAACCCCTGTGGGCAAGAGTCAGATCTAATTTGCCTGATGCATAGTGGCCCTTCACTTAATATTTGATGACTGATTGACTGAGTGAATGAATCCTTAGTGTCTAATATTGTGCCTGACGTACTGAATAATGATTGGGTTGACAGTACTTTGGCACCTTCTTACCCATTCTCACTTTTAGTCCTTGTGGTGATCTGCAAAAGAGCTGAAAGAGGTGAAAGAGGTGGAGGTGGAGACTAGGTCCCCACTGGTCCAATAAGAAAATTGTCCGTCCCCGGGTCCCAACAGGTTATCGAAGATCCTGCCCTCAGTTCTCTAAGGAGTAGAGCTCCACAGAGATGAAAATGCAAACTTTCTTCTGCTCCAAATGGTGTTACAGCCCTTCCTCCTGCCTCACAGCACTTCTTGAAAAATTCCTTCTAAATCCAAAAAATTTCCACGGAAGGGAAGGTGAGGACCCTTCTTACTCTACTGAAGCCAGGAAGTGCTTCTTGAGTTCTGAATTCAATTCCTGCCTCTGCCACGTAGGTCTCTGTCCCTGGGATCTTGAAATAGTGAGGACAAGACGGGAAATGTCTGCACAGAAATACTAGAAAGGTCACTACTGAACTGGAAAATCAGAAAGATTTTATTTCAAAAATGCCTCTTTAATTTTCCTTTATTCAACAGCATTGAGGGCTTACTGTGTGCCAGGCCCTGTGCTGGGCTCTGAGGCCAATACAGATACAAATACGAGAGTGTTTATGCCCTTACAGAGTTCATTGTCTGGAAAGCTACATGTCATAGAGTGCCTTAAGAATTTTGACACCTTGGGAGGTGTTGAAAAAACAAAACAAAACCCTAATTCAATTCTGTCTTTAAAAAATCACCAAGTAGGACTTCCCTGGTGGCGCAGTGGTTAAGAATCCGCCTGCCAATGCAGGGGACATGGGTTCGAGCCCTGGTCCGGGAAGATCCCACATGCCGCGGAGCAACTATGCCCATGCGTCACAACTACTGAGCCTGCGCTCTAGAGCCTGTGAACCACAACTACTGAGCCCGCATGCCACAACTACTGAAGCCTGTGCGCCTAGAGCCTGTGCTCCGCAACAAGAGAAGCCACCGCAATGAGAAGCCCATGCACGGCAACGAAGAGTAGCCCCTGCTCACCGCAACTAGAGAAAGCCCGCGTGCAGCAGCGAAGACCCAGTGCAGCCAAAAATAAATAAGTAAATAAGTAAATAAATTTATATTTAAAAAAACAACTGATAAAGAAGGGGTGAACACGCAAAATAGTCATTCTCACATATGAAAGAAGATGCAGAGCTCCTCAATGAAATATCAGCAAATTGAAGCCAGTAGTGTATTACAAAAATGCACAATCAAGCAAGTACAGTTTATTCCTGGAACGCAGGATGGCATTATTAGAATTCTTAGCTCCACTTAATAGATGATGAAATTGGGGCTCATAAAGGTTAAGTGACTTACCCAGGTCAAGCTGCAAAGTAACTGACTCAGAACTGGACTCCAGTTTCACCTGGCTCCAAAGTCATTCTCTTCCTCTGAGAAAGAGGCCAGTGGAGGTGGAAACTTAGATGGAAAGCCCCAGACACCAATAAAATTCCTCAGCTCACCCCAATATCCATGTCCCCCCAACTCACACCCACAGTCCTGATCTTGAAAGCTACTTTTCCAAGCCAAATGACAAGTTCTGGTTTCCTTTTTCTTCCAGTTTTCCACTTCCTCCCTCTTGGACACTTCCCCTCTCTCTCCCCTTTCCCTGAACTCCTCTCTCTCTCCCCCCTTCTCCCCTCATTAATTTTGTGGAGACAAAAGCGCCACCTATTGGCCACCTTGTATGCACCTGATTTGAGCCGGAAATCAGTGGAAGGAAGCCAGGATCCATTTGGATGCTATTTGGGGCTGGGGGTGGCTTCTGGTGGCTGAAAGGCACTTGCTCATGGGGAGCCCAGTGATTTGTTTTAGAAGAGGAAAACTGGCTGTAGTTCCCACCTCCCCTGGGAAGCCCTCCCAGATCTCCTTTCCTCCCCCATTCTTCTTGGCAGCCCTTGATGCTGACCCATTGTAGAAGGGCTTGGAAAGTGGGTGGGGTGGGCAGTCCTAGGTGCAGAGGATTGAGCCACTCTGTAAGAGGGAAAGAGAAGAAAGCGTGCTGGGCTGGGGTCAGAAACCTGGGGTCTAGTCCCAGGTCACACACTTAGACAAGGCATTTCCTTTCTCTGTCCTTCACAGCAATTCACAACTCTCTCCAAGGTCCCTGATGGTGTGCCCCTCCCCAGCTGAGGACTCAGAGCTGAATCAGACACTGCCCTGTTCAGAAGAGTCCAGTATCAGCGGGTGACAATAGAGTGTGCAGAGTGCTGACAAGATGAGGGAGCTATTAGGTCACTTTGGTCACTCACCAGTTTGGGTCTCTGCCCTGAGCCCAGCCTCAGGCTCCTTTGAAACAGGGGGAATGTGCCCTGGCCTCTCTGCCTGGGTGGGATGGCCTTTGTAACCAATCAAGCCACTGCGACCGTGGGTAAGGATATTCTGACCCGCCTGGCTGGGGGCTTACCAGGACAGGGTCTGTGTCTTTTCTGTCCACTATCTCCCTCACTGGGCAGCCTGGCCAGGGCTGGGCACACCTGGCTTTGGCCTGAGATATCCCTTGTCTAGAGGCTGGACTTGGGGTTTAGAGGATGAAGAGAATTAGAGACAAGAGACCTGAACCCTGCTTCGGGGAGACACAGGCCCCATCTTGGGCATCAGACCACCTCCCTGAGTTGAGGAGGGGCTGGGGCTTGGTGAGTTTCACAAGGAATTCTTCCTGGAGGAGGTGAGCTTGGTTTGGGTTTTGAAGGAAGGGAGGGGAGAGTCTGCTGCTCCAGTTCCTATGAAATCCCCTTTCCTCAATCCTAATCCTTGTCCAGACTGGCAAACTGAAAAAGTCTGACTACTTCCAAAGCCATTTAGGTGGGACCAAGAGGTCCCAAGGACAGAGGGCTGGGAACAGAAGAGAAGGAAGGCAAGGAAGGAAGGAAGTCTGGGGTCCTAGCTTCCAGACTCCCTACTGCTCTGCCTGAGGGTGGCAGGCCAACGCTCACAGGTACCCACTAGGTGGGGCTCTGACGTCCCTGCTTTCCACACTGCAGCCACCACCCATTTCCTCAGGATGGAGCCCAGAGAAACTGTTCAGTGCACAGTAATGGTTTTTATTACTCTTATGTGCTGCACACTCAGCCTTAATTATTGGAATGATTCCACTGTTTCTTTTAAAGTATTTATTTAATTGTTAAATAGGCAATACATTTACTTGGCTTTGAAAGTATAAAAAAGTATTCAATGAAAAGTCTTTCTTCCATTTGTGTTCCATATTTGCCCCAACGGGTAATCAGTTATTAGTTTTTACTTCATCCTTCTAGATATTTTTGTTGCATATACAAAACAAAACAAACACACATTATTTTCTCCTTAAAAAAACAATTGGAAGCATAATATTTACACTGTCATGTATCTTGACTTTTTTCACTCAACAATATATCTTAGGGGACTTCTCTGGTGGTCCAGTGCTTAAGACTCTGCACTTCCACTGCAGGGGACACGGTTCCATCCCTGGCTGGGGAACTAAGGTCACCGCAGGCTGCATGGCGCGGCCAAAAAAACAAACAACAGTAACCCCCCCCAAATATATCTTAGAACTCTTTCCAAATCAATACATAAAGAAATTCCTTATTCCGTTTTACACAGCATACTATTCCCTTATGTAGATGTGCCATTATTTGCTAATAAACCCACTATTGATGGGTATTTGCATTGTTTCCAACCTTTTGACATTCCCAAACCAGCCACAATGAGATCTCGTACATATATCATGTGTGCAGATATATTTGCAGGAAAACTTCCTAGAGGTGCATTTCCACACAGCTCTTATCAAGACACCAACCTCCCTGTGTGGTCACAATGGTTCTTTTGGCAGCTGTCCTCTTTTATTTATCAAAGGGACCCTTAGTGACCGGGGTCAGAATTTCACCTCTCAACCCTCACTGCCCTCCTCCCCAGTGGCCTTCCCGCAGATGCTTTGGCCTCTGGATTTGGGAAGGCCGGGCACTTGCCACCTCCACCTGGGTGGGGTCTGTGCTCTGGCCGTCAACCTGTGCAGGGTGATGGCCCCTTCTCCCTTCTAGCCCCCAAGTCCTGGGCATTACTGACAGGTGCAGGGAGCTAGCTCTTTGGACCTCTACTGTTCCAGCCTCCAGGCCTCCTGCCAGATGCCGCCGTCTCCCCTCCTGGCCCTCCCCGTCCGGGCTCCAGTCATGACTCCCTTTTCCTGATCATAGAATCACATTCTAAGATCTGCTCCTCTCTGGCCTCGGATTTCCCATTTCATTGCTTCTAATGCCCCAAATCTAAGTAGCCCCTGCTTTGTGAGACAGAGTGGACAAGGGAAGATCAAACAGAGCCCCTTGAGAGGCAAGCATGTGACTAAGGGGAGACAAACTCCTGGCTGAAAGCAAATCCCTCCATAGCCTGGGAACCTTGGGGGTCATCCCAGACCTGTGACCTCAGCTCATGTGGCTGAGAGCGTGCCATTCGGGGCTGACCTGGGCCAGAATGAGAAAGAACCTGGGTAAGGCCAGGCTGTGCAGAAACATGATAATTAGTATTGCTGTGAATGGTAATTGCTCACACTTGGAATTATAGTTAGGGCACAGTAGTTAAGAGCCCTGATTGTGGGGCTTCCCTGGTGGTGCAGTGGTTAAGAATCCACCTGGCAATGCAGGGGACACGGGTTCGAGCCCTGGCCTGTGAAGATGCCGCGGAGCAACTAAGCCCGTGTGCCACAACTACTGAGCCTGCACTCTAGAGCTTGTGTGCCACAACTACTGAGCCCGTGTGCCACAACTACTGAAGCCCATACGCCTAGAGCCCGTGCTCTGCAACAAGAGAAGCTACTGCAATGAGAAGCCCGCACACTGCAACAAAGAGTAGCCCCCGCTCACCGCAACCAGAGAAAGCCTGCACACAGCAACGAAGACCCAACGCAGTCAAAAAAAAAAAAAAAAAAAAAAAGAGCCCTGATTCTGGATCCAGACTGTCCAGAACAGAAGATGCACTTCTCACATGTCAGATGAGGATACTGAGGACCTGGGAGGGACAGAGGTTACACAGGAAGAAAGGGGCAGGACTGGGAGAAGATCCCAGGCCTCGGGACTCAGGTGCAACTGCTCTTCTCCAGCCTCAGGGACAAACCAGGGGGAGGTGCATTCTCTCGGCAGCTTGGAGCAGGCATGCTCAAAAATGTCAAGGTTGAAGAGAGCGAGGAACCTCACGAAGGCCTCCTGACTCATAGTTCGTTCCAACTAGAGTACTGACTGGGTCTCAGGAATCCCTGCGAGGTAGCGCTAGGAAATTCCCTTGGTCTCTGTCTCCAACCCAGCTATCTGGATACTTTACAAATAAGAAAACTGAGGCTGAGATTATTTGAGACTAAGAAGTGGTGAGAGCACAATTAAGACCCAACTCTAAGACCTGTACTCCTTCTGCTACACCTGGATGCCTCTAAGATTCCTGCCCAGTGATTATCCAGCCTCTACTCATGCATTTCCAGCGATGCAGAGCTCACTACCATCAAAGCAGCAGATCGAATCTCTGAGGGACAGCCCTGTTGGAATTCTTTCCTTCCATGGAGTCACAGAAATTGAGTCTCTTTACAACCTTCAGGCTCCCTTTTGCCCTGGCCTTTGTGTTCCAGGTCAACCCTGCAGAGGTTTGGAGATGGCAGCTGTCAGCCCCGAGCCCTTTATTCTCCAGGCTAACACCCCAGACCAGGCCTTTATGTCTATGGGACGTTCCCCCACCCCTCCCTGTATTAATTAGGGTTAAGTTCAGCTGTGAGTAACAGACACCCCTCCCCCGGAACCTCGCCAACCAAAGAAAATTCCACAACAGTGGCTTAACCAAGATTGAAGTTTGTTTCCTTTTCACATAAAAGTCTGTGCAGGCAGTTCAGGATGGCGTGGCACCTCAGTGGTCTCAGGAACCCAGGATCCTTCTTTCCCGTGGCTCCGCTGTTTGTGAAGTTAAACTCAACCAAGCAGAAATTTGATGCAACCGACCTTAAGCAAAAAAGGGGAATATCTTTAGAATATGTGGGAAGTCTAAGGGTTCTAGTTTCAGGCAGAGCCAGAGGACTGAACATTGTTACTAAGCTGTGTCCCTTTAGGGTGTTTTCTTCTGTGGATGGGCTGTCAAACAGCTCTCTCCACAGGACAGGAAGGATGGTTGCTGGCAGCTAGGCCTACGTGCTAATCTTCTGATCCAAAAGGAGAAGCGCCCCTCCCAGAGCCCCAGAGTCCTTATATCCTGGCGTCTCAGAGTCTATATATCGAATCTTGTAGAAGGAGTGATTGGGTCAGCTTAGGTCACTTACTCCTGCCTAGACCTATCACCAGGCCTTGGACGGGCAATGCTATGTTTGATCCAGACAGGTTGCCTGTCTGCTCCTGGAGGTAAGTGTGAGGGGTACAGAGATTGGACAGTCCCATCAGGACCACATGGAATACAGGAGGGGAGGTGTTACCCAACAGAGAGGTGGGACATCTCAAAACTGAACATGTTCGGCTCACTATGCTAAGGAGATTGAGTTTTGTCTCATAAGCAATGGAGAGCTCCTGGGAGACTTTGGCAGGGTTCGGCTGGTTTGATTGGTCAGAACCATTTTAAAAGAAGGAAACTGAGGTAGAGAGCATGAGAGAGAAATCCAGTGACTGCTGGGGTCAGGGACCAGGGAATAACTCTCTCTGATGGGGGGCACACATTCTCCTCCCTTCAGGGATGGGGACTGATGGGGGAGAAACAATGTCTGACCTTAGAGAACACGTATCTCTGTTGATGACATAAGCTAGATACAACCTTATCTAGAGTCGCAGAGTGAGAAAATGTTGTATGATTCACTCATTCATTCAGTTTCCACATATCTAACATTAATTGAGTGCCTATTATGTGTTGGATTTTGTGCCTGGCAGGAGGCAGAATGTTTAATGATGATGAAGATAGTGATAAGAAACATTTATTGAGCTTCTTTCAAAGTTTCAGGCACTGGGCTAAGTGCCTTCTATGCATTATCTCATTTAATCTTCACAACAACAAATGAGGTAGGTACATTATTGTCCCCATTTTATATAGAAGGAAAGATGAGGATGAAGACAATATAATGCCTGTTCTCAAGGAGCTCACAGTCTACAGAGGGTGACGGACTAGAAAACAAATCATGACAAGAGAGGGGAATTAGCATTTTGTGAGAACAGAGGCAGGAGCCCCTCACAGCTTGGCCAGTGTGGGGTGTTATCGGGGGAAGCAGCTTATAAAACTTGACATTTGAAATGGACAGAGGATTAGGAGGAATGAGCCAGGAAGGAATGAGCTGCATGCAAAGCTGAAGAGGTGAGAAAAAGCAAATCAGAGGTAGTGTAGTGCAGGGGTTGGCAATGAGGCTGGACAAGCAGGCAGGGGCCAGGCTGCCTGGTAGCCTGTGCAGAGAAGCACATGATACCCAGAAGGAAAGCGTCTCTGAGGAGGCCTCAGGCTGCCAGGCAGGTATCATTGGAGCCTCATACAAATTACATGCAAATCACCACCCTCCCCCCACAGCTGCTCCTTTAACTTTCTAACTGCAAGCACCAGAAGGCCTCCTCCTGCTGACCTGGGATCTCAGAAACATCCTCTGGGTATTTATTAATGCCCACTCTCTCCTTTTCCCTGGCAGAGGGGAGGGTGGTATTTGCCTGAATTGAAGCTGTCTGCAGCCTCCAGCAGACGTGACTGCTGATGTAAGACACTCAGCCAACCCCTGAAATATGCAGCCCTTCAAAGTGGTTTGGGAGCTGGGGGAAGGAAGAGTCTGACCTTCCAGGGCAACTTTGCCCTCCCTTCCTTCCTTACTACCCGGTCCTGGAACAGGAACCCGCCCCCTGCCTCACCCCCCACACACATACAGACACACACACACACAAGTTCCTTCTTGCATTTTCCCTCCCCATTCCGGTGAAATGGAGAGGGCTCTGGGCTGAGGAATGGGAGACTAGGGATCTGGTTCCACCTCTGCAATCGATTTGCTGTGTGACCTTGGGCAAGTAAGCCGCTCTCTGGGTCTCTATTTCCCCATCTGGGAAAGGAACTTTGAAAATCTACAGTCCAATTTTGGGATAAATGACTTCATTCTTTATTTACTGGTGGGGTGGGGGGGGGGAAGAAAAACAGCACATCCAGCGAGGAATGCAAAGGGTGGGTGGAGTGGATGGACTAATGGTTTCTTTGAAGAAGGGGAGGCAGGAAGCAGGTGGGTCGTGTAGTGCAGTGTACTGCTTTAGGTTCTGAGAAGCTCAGAGCAGGAAGAGGGGAAGATGAGTTGGGTTCTCAAAAAGGCTTCTTTCTGGAGAAGGCGGGATTTGAGCCAGGATTTGAAGCCTGGGTACAGGCTGGGAAAGGAAGCAAGCATGCGCAAAGAGGAGTCTGGAGGTTGAGTCTCTGGGTGACTTTGCCAAAGGAGTGGGGTGGGGAAGGGGCGCTTTGGTCCCAGACACGGTCGTTCAGTTCCTGCCTCTCTGCGTGAATGCGCGGTTCCTCCAGAGGTCGCTGTTTCCCAGGAATCCGTCACCAGCGTCCGCGCCGCAGGGCCAGAACTCCCGCTGGTCCCCTCGCTCGGCTTCTGCGGGGCTTATGTGACTCCGCAGCAGCTTCGGAAGGCTCAGGCCCGGCAATGTTTCCCCGCCCGCGCGGGGGCTTACCGCTTCACCAGTTACCCTGCCGGGGGCTCCGAAAGGCTAAACGTGACTGCGTGTGTGTGCGTTCGTGTGTATAGGGTAGGGGACCGAATTCGGACGGCTCTGCACGCCCCCCCCACTCGCCGCCCCAATTCCGGTCTGCGAAAGGCCGTCCGGTTCCCGAGGCACTGCTGCCCTCGCAGGCGGCGAGGAATGGGTAGGAAGGAGGCGGCCGCTGCAGTTTTCCTGGCTCTCCGCTCGAAGCCCCTGTACCCTCTCCTCCCTCTCCTCGTCACTGTCGCAGCCCCCTGCCCAGGCTCGCATTCTCACATCCTCCTTCCCTGCCGGGGTCACGCTGTGGCCCGAAGTGGGTCTGCAGCCCCCGACCAGGTCGCACCCCTTCAGGACCCGAGGCGGAGCTGTGGGCCTGGCTGGCGAGCCTTCCAGGGCTGTCCCCGTCACAGATGTGCGGTCGTGAAGGGAGAACTCGGCACCGGCGCCAGTCGCTCACGGACGTACTTGGGCACACAAAGCCACCGTCGCCCGGAGGGGCAGTCACACGCGCGCGGACCCGGCAACACAGGACGCACTTAGACAGCAGGGCACTTTGACCTGAGGCCCACGCTCTGCCACACCTGGAAGCGTTCCCTACTCCCCTGGCCCGGCGGCACATCTCCCACGCGTGTGGGGCCTGCCCTGGTCACTGCGAAGCCGGCGCCCCAAGTCGGGCGGTTTGGGAGCCGCGCTGTTTTCACCCTCTCCTAAGCCCGCAACCCTCTTCCCGCGAACGAACGGGAGTGCACAGGCTCCGAGGCGCCCTGGTACAGCAGCGACCGCGCAGTGCTGCGGCCGGAGGGTGCTCGCGGGGGCCCCGACCACGTAGCCAGGGGGCGGTGGCCGTGCACACTTGGAAGAAGAGAAAGACTTTTCCTCCAGGAGGTGGAGGGTACCCGAGCTGTGAGGGGCCGCAGAGGCGCCGACCCCTGAGCCCGCGCCTGGGGGTGAAAGAGCGCACGCGGAGGCCCTGCCGTTTCTGTGCTCGAAGAGGGGCCGGCGTCTCCCTGAACTCCCGTGTGTGGGGAGCCCCGCCGCCTGCAGTTCGCCCCTGCAGGTCACACAATCTGGAGTCTCTCGCCTCCCACTCAGGGCCAAGAGAGCCGATCGCCTTTGAGCAGGCGAAGATGTGGAGGAGAAAGGGGTCGGGAGATGAACCCGCTGCGGCCACAGGGAGGGACGAGAAAAGGGGGTGGCTGCGCGGGTCTCGTCGCTTTCCCTGAGCCTGGCCACGTTTGTGAATAAAATTAGAGAAGTGTGCAGGCGTGGGGTCCCCTGCCCGGTTCAGGCGGAGCTTTGCAGCCCGGCTGCACCGAGGGCGGACCTCCGCGCTCGCTGCACTTGAGCCCTCGAATCCTGGGAAGGCAGAGGGAAATCTCCGCGCTGCGCCCCCGCCTCCAGCAAGCTCAGCGCCGCTCTCGGCCGGTTTTGCGATTGACTTAATTACATTCTCATAACCATCCGAGAGTTCTCCTTTCCCGCGAGGCGAGGAGAACAGCACGTCTACAGGGAGCAAAAGAAGGGAAGGGAGGAGCCTAAGGGGAGGGACGCCATTGACAGCAACACATCGCAATAAACACGCAACAACGTCTCCCCGGTGCTCCGAACATTTTGGAGTGGAAAACCCCTGAACAGGCGCCCCCCAAACGCATCCTCCCAATCGTTTCTGAGCTGCTCAGGGAAGGTGGCTAAACAGTGAGATAGAGGAAGGAGGGGGACTGGGAACTACCAGTGACATTGTAACCAAGACCTGCTAAATCTGTCGCCTCCTGCTTCTTGGAGGCTGCAGGCATGGGTGCTGGTGCCCGGGCTTCTGGGAGAGCACCCAGTTTTTCGCGGAGCGCAGTGACAGACTCACCCGGGGACGCACACACGACCCGAAGACGTCAGAGAGGCTGAGCCTGCAGATGGGAAAGCCTGGAGCCACGGGAGACGGGCAGGAAACTAAACGAATCCCGAATACCGGGTCGCCCTTCTCCCATCCCCAGTGCATGTACTTCTGGCAGTGTTCAAAACAAATTTGCCCAGAGCCTTGGGAAGAATGAGAGGCTCCCAGAAACACCCCTCCCCAGGCAAGAGTCGAGCTCGTCCAGGGGTTAAGCAGAGTTACTTGGATAAATAGAGGAGCTCTAGACTGGGAGCCTGGACATCTGGGCCCAACTCAACTCGGGGGCCCTTCGAAAGCCTTGCAAGTCACTGGATCTCCTGGCCCTCAGTTTCCACTCCTATAAAACTGTGTGTGTTTTTAAGAATCTGGAGAATTTCTTAAGAATCACCTTGCAGAATGGGTTGGGGGGCCATGTCCCCTTTCCTTAACTTGGGTCTCAGCAGCATGGAGTGTGCAGCAGGGCCAGGCAGAGGTGGGGGCTGGTGGCTGCAGCCGCTCTATAGAGAAGTAGAGTCCTGACTGGAGCAAGAACCAGGATATTTGGGCAACAAATGCCTCCGCTAGTCTTACCCTGAACTTGGGCAGGGCGCTGGAGCGTGGGGAGCCAGGAGAGAGTCCTGGCAAAGAAAGAAGCTACTGGTTCACGTTTGCCGTTTTAGAAATGAAGACATTTAGAAAGTGAGACGGAGAAGCGTGATGTCAATGCTGATTTCCCTCCACTTACTTAGACATTAGCAGAGCTGAGCTGGGTTGGAGCTGGTGTGTATGTGGTGAATGGTGAGTGTCAGAGAGAGCTCCACGTAGTAATGAGCAAGCTTGGGGTGTGTGTAAGTTTGCCAGATAAAATAAATCTGCTAAATCTAGCAACGCTGGGTATCTGAGTTTATCTGGACTCATGCAAAATATCAATACTTCTCTCCAAGGCCTTCCCCCCGCCCCCGGAGGGACCTATCACCTAGGAAATTCTGATTCCAGGGCCACTAGTCCCTGTCCAATTTCCTGACAATGGTTTGAGGACCGGATCTCTTCTTTTTCCCAAGGACAGTCTTTTTATGCAGACCCAGCATACTGGGTGGATCCCCTTGGTCTGAGGTCCCAGAAGGGGGTGCCCAGTGGACGTGCTCTCACGGGATATGAGCAGCCAGACCTGCCTTCCACTCTCTTCTGCTCCTAGCCGGATGGCTGGAGAGGATGGAGAACCCTATCATGAGGATTCCACGACAAGGGTGCACCTGGCCATGCTCTATCATGTTGTAAGAGACTGAGTCCTCACCCGCCCACCCGCCCACCGCGGGCTTCTGTTGCCCCACCTGTGGAATACACTACATTGGAGACTACTGTTGGGTGAAAGGGAGATTTCATCCACCCTCACATGACCCTGCTGAGATACAGCCTGCAGGGGCTGCAAATCCCCTCCCACCCCACTCCCAGCACTTATCTACAGAGGACCTAATTCAGCACCGGAGAGGATTAGATAGCAGCAGTAACCCAGTCCAGCGCTAAACCCTGGTTTGAGACCCAGGTGGGAGGCGATACCACCCCTAACCCGTTTCTCTCTCCCCAAGAGTCTGCAAAGTGCCTTCAATACCCTCCTTTGTAAGTAGCCTAGAATGATATGGCTACATTTACACATTAGTCAGAGGGTAGCTGTTTTCAACCTCATTTTTACACAGGAAGAAACAAAGACACAAAGACTTATAGCAACATATTACAGAACAGGTAAGTAGTGAAACCAGGACTGGGATTCCAGCAGCCTGGCGCCAGGGGCTCGTAACTTCTATTCAGAGCAGGAAACTGAGGCTGGGAGGGGGAAGTAAGTTGCTGACTGTCCTACAGCCTGTGACAGCTGAGCGCAGCCGGGTCTCGCGCCTCGCATGCCCGAGCTTTGACCACGGCGGGGCGCTGTCGGGGCAGCAGCCCGTCCATCGGCTCAGTACTTGACCACGTCCAGCGCCCATCTCCCCTGTCACCCCCAGAGGTTGAGATGGGCCCAGTCTGAGCTGGAGCTACTGGTTGCTGGGTTCCTGGGGGGAAGCCAGGGGAGCAGGAGGACTATGGGCAGGACCCCAGCTGGCGAGAAAAAGGGCACAGGACCAACACTGTGTGCACAGGATCCTGAGAGATGAAGGCAACATTGGCTTGCGGTTGAGGTCAGGGTTCATTGACGGACGTCTCGGTGGGGGTCCTGCTGCCTGTCTGTAGAGCCTGCAAGACCGGCCAGAAAAGAGGGGAGTGGGGAGGAGGGCTAGTGGCCCTGCAGTGCGACTGGGGGTGGGAGAAACGACGAAATCGAGCGAGGGATTCTCGGACCCACGAACAGACATCCAGATAAATGCAGAGTTTCCACAGGAAACAGAGGCAGAGATTCACCGAGGGCGAGAGAAACACAAGAGTTACACGGCTTGAGTGAGACAAACGGATACCAAGACAGAAAAAGGTCGGATACAGGCAAACTCGGCGATGGACCGGTCCGCGCTCCCAAAATACAACCGAAGCGCCCCGGAAAAGTTCTAGGAAGCGGGCGGCGGGCAGGCGGAGCGCTACCCGGGTCTCCCCGCACACACTGCCGCGTCTGGAGCCACGCGGCGCGGCGACGGGATGGGTGACGGGGTCCCGGCCTTGGAGGGGAGGAGAGGGGCGCAGCCGGAATCTCTCACCTCTCCGAGGCCCGAGGCTGAGAACGCCAAGTGTGCTCCTCGCGATCACTCAAGTGCGACTGCCCTTGGGCCGGAAGCCGCTCGGGCTCCTTCGGGCCCCCCTCCGGCGGCGTTGGTCCGGGCGTCTCAGGCTCCGCTGGCGCGCCAACTGCGCTTCGGCCTTGGTGGCCCGGGCGCTGCCTTGGGGAGATGATGGGTGGGGACTGTCGCTACTACTCCCACCTCCGGCTGGAGCCCGCAGTGAACCTTAACATCCAGGGCTAAGCGCACTGAAGGCAGCGGCCCCAGGGAGCGGAGGGTTTGCGGGATCTGCGGTGAAAGGAGGACCCGCCTCGAGCCACCCGAGCCGCGCTCCCGCCGCGGCGGCTGTTTGTTCCCGCCGGGCCCCTCCGCGGAGGCACTCCGCCCGCCCCCGCCCCACCCAGCTCAGGGAGCTCCGCCCCGGGCTCGCGTTCTTCCGCCTTAGGCTGCCGCCAGGCGGGAAGAACTAATTTACCGACCTCCCCTCCCGGGGTAGGGGGGCGGCTGGGGGCCGAGACCGGCTGTGTAAGGGAAGGCCTCAACTCCTTCCGCCCGCGCCCGGGGCGCAGGCCCCCGCTCGGTTTCCCAGGGCAGCGGAGAGAGCCGCCCCCAGTCGGGTGCTCATCGAGAGGTGAGAGCGGCCGAGTGGGCCACGAGGGGGCGCTGCGGAGCTGGGGGACACCCCTCCCTGCCAGCCTCAGTCCCCCGCCCCCTCCCCGCCCGCGCGCAAAACACACTCGCCCCAGAGGCAGCGCGGCGGAGCCCGAGCCGCGGCCGGAGCGGAGCCGGAGAGCGGCGGTGGCGGCGGCGGCACCATGACCCTGGGCAGCTGCTGCTGCGAGATCATGTCCTCCGAGAGCTCCCCGGCCGCGCTGTCCGAGGCCGACGCAGATATAGACGTGGTGGGCGGCGGCGGCGGCGGCAGCGGTGGGGGGGAGCCCCCTGCCCGTTCCGGACCCCGCGCCCCCCGGGACCTACTCCCCCACGGCCCCGAGCCTCCTCCAGAGGAAGCCGAGGGGGACGCCGCTGACGACGAGGAGGAATCCGGCGGCTGCTCGGACGGCGAGCCCCGCGCTCTAGCGCCCCGAGGGGCGGCGGCCGCAGCGGGAAGCCCAGGGCCAGGCACTGCGGCCGCCCGGGGCGCGGCGGGGCCCGGGCCCGGACCGCCGTCGGGGGGCGCGGCGACTCGGAGCCCGCTGGTGAAGCCGCCCTACTCGTACATCGCGCTCATCACCATGGCCATCCTGCAGAGCCCCAAGAAGCGCTTGACGTTGAGCGAGATCTGCGAGTTCATCAGCGGCCGCTTCCCCTACTACCGGGAGAAATTCCCCGCCTGGCAGAACAGCATCCGCCACAACCTATCGCTCAACGACTGTTTCGTCAAGATTCCCCGCGAGCCGGGCAACCCGGGCAAGGGCAACTACTGGACGCTCGACCCGGAGTCGGCCGACATGTTCGACAACGGCAGCTTCCTGCGGCGCCGCAAGCGCTTTAAGCGGCAGCCGCTACCGCCGCCGCATCCACACACGCACCCTCACCCTGAGCTGTTGTTGCGCGGCGGGGCTGCGGCGGCGGGGGACGCCGGCGCCTTCCTGCCGGGCTTCGCGGCTTATGGCGCCTACGGCTACGGCTACGGGCTAGCGCTCCCGGCCTACGGCGCACCCCCGCCGGGCCCGGCTCCGCACCCGCATCCACACGCCTTCGCTTTCGCCGCCGCCGCTGCACCTTGCCAGCTGTCGGTACCCCCAGGCCGTGCCGCGGCGCCTCCACCCGGACCTCCGACGGCTTCGGTGTTCGCGGGCGCAGCCTCGGCTCCGGCCCCTGCGCCGGGCACAGGATCGGGCCCGGGCCCCTCAGGCCTGCCAGCCTTCCTAGGCGCGGAGCTTGGCTGCGCCAAAGCCTTCTACCCCGCGTCCCTGAGCCCTCCCGCAGCAGGCACCGCGCTCCTGCGCCAGGGCCTCAAGACGGACGCGGGCGGCGGGGGCGCCGGGGCTGGGCAGAGGCCTTCCTTCTCTATAGACCACATCATGGGCCACGGTGGCGGCGCGGCAGTACCCCCGGGCGGGGGCGAGGGCTCCCCGGGATCGCCGTTCTCGGCGGCGGCAGGTCCTGGGGGTCAGGCCCAGGTCTTGGCCATGCTGACTACCCCAGCCCTAGCTCCAGTGGCCGGCCACATCCGCCTCTCGCACCACGGGGACACGCTCCTGTCCTCAGGGCCCCCGTTTGCTGGCAAAGTAGCAGGCCTCAGTGGCTGCCACTTCTGACCGTGTCGGGATCTGGGCCACTGAAGCCCGCACTCCTCAGCCTCTCCCGGGAGCTCCTGCGGTCGCAGCGGAACTCAGGGAGTCTATTTATGAAGAGTCTCCAGACCTGGGGCCGGCGCGCGTGACTTAGCACTTCAGGCTCCACGCTCAGAATCTCTCCGATAGTTGGGACGAAGCGGGCTCCGTCGCTCAGGGGGAGGCCCGGGTCTATGCGACGAGGTCGCTGGCCATGATCCCGTTCCAGTTTGAGCAGTAAAAGGGTGAGGGGGAAGTCTTCGCTTTTCCCCAGTCTCTGCGCCTCTCGGCAGCCCCGGAAGAATGCTCTCCCGGAGAGGTGCCCGCCCAGGCCCGGCAGATCCCGCCAGAAACACCAACTTCGCAGAGAGGTCTCCCTTTCTGCCTCTCCCACACTCCTTCCCCAACTTTGAGGCCCTGATTGTCCAATATTATAATTTAAAGACACCTATTCTCTGCTTTGTGCTTAAAAGAAAAATTCAACTTTTTTTTTTCCTTGCTGTTCTCCAAGGAACTTCGTTCTCTTGGAAGCCTACAGCAATGTCTACACAGGCGAAGTTGAACGGACAGGTGAAGCGAGGGGTCTCCACAATCCGTGCGCAATCCCGGAATCCCACTCCATTGAGGAAAATCCTCCCTCTTTTGTGTTGGGGCGCTTTTGAAGAAACTTTACCCCTTTCCTGTGGCCGGCTGGGTCCAGCCATCCAGGGCCAGCAGCCCTCTCAGCGGTCTGCTACGTCCCAGGCCCTGGGATATTTATTGTAGCTAAAGGCAATGAGGTTGGGGTGGGAGAGGAGGGTCTGGGTCAGGGACTGGAGAGGCGGGGGGTGGCCAGGGCACATCCTGTGGCAGGGGTCCTGTAATTATGTGTAAATATCTGTACAGCGGGCTGCTATCTGCATTCTCTGTCCACTGGGTGTGCATTGATTTAGACTTCTCCACTTGGGGAGACTCTGTGAAACTGTCTGAAGGTTTGTGTGGAAGAAAAGAAAAACCTGTCTCCCCCCACCCCACTCCCCATTGGTGTCAATTGAATAAATGTACGTGAACTCTAGCAGTCACCAGCTCTGTCTGCTTGTCTGCACTCCCCTTTCCCAGTCCGGGGCCTCCCGGACTCCTAGGCAGAGTGGAGTGAGGAAGGGCCCTGGGCAGCCCAGGCAGGCAGAGGAGGGCTTGGGCTTATCAGATACAGGGGACAGTGTGGCCTTGGCCTTTGGCTGTTAATGGGGCCAGGATTCCGGGAAGACTGTGACCCCTCCAGCGCTTTCATTTTCGCTCTGGTCACAGGAAGGTTTCTGCCTGGGGTTCCGCAGAGAGGCTTTGTTTCAAATGCACCTGGGGATTCTCATCTTCCAGTTTAGACTTTAGCGTGGCCTGGGCTGATCTGGGTGCCTCATGCTCATGGACACTATCTATACCCATTAAGTACAATTTGAGTGAAAGTGTTTACTGATGCATATTCTGTAAGTCTTTCTGTGCTACTATGGTTGGGGGGTTTTATGGAGCTTGTGTTTGTGTTTGTCTGGGTTGTCACGTAGCCTTGCTTTTTGTCCTTTTTTTGCAGGGGCGGGGTGTTGGTCGTATTTCAGGATATCTGTGTTTTTATTTCTGTGTGTGTCTGTGAACGTGTCTCTGTGTTTTCTGTTCTCTGTCACCATCTCTTTCTGTGTCCCTAAGAGGAGAGAGGTCTCTCTCTGGCCATTGTAGGGCCTTCTTTGCATTCCCCCCTGCCACCCCCTCCCACTCCTGGCACATGGAACAGTTAGAGTGAAAGGCCTGAATTGGAGACTGTGAAACCCCTCTCTCCTCCAGCCCGAGAAGCTTAGAGGGGCACTATGAACTAGGGGAGAGAGTCCATGAGGCCCTGCTCTGTTAAGGTAAACCTCCCCAACCCTTGAGCCACGCTCAGAACTGGAACCTGTTGCCAGAGTTGAGTGCAAAGCCATTGGGCTGGCTGGAGCCTTCCATAAGCCCTGTGCCTGGAACTCCCAGTGGCCAGACTTGCAAGTGTGTTGGGTGAGAGGTGATGCTTGGGGTGAAACAAAGATGGTTACTTAGCTCTTTTCTCTGAACATTCAACTGCGGTCATAGAAGAAAAAGAGAAATATGGAGGTGCAGTGAGAGGCAGTTCAGCCTTCACAGAAAATAGACACATGCTGGGGGTGAGTGTTGGGAAACAAGTGACAGAGAGAAGGAAGAAGAAAGGGTCAGAGAACCAGATGTAGAGAACTTGAGAGGGGCAGACAGGGAGAAGCCATACAGGCTGCTTTAGCCAGATTCTCAGGCAGTAGGAGCAGTAGGAAAGAAAGAAGAGGTAGAGCACAGAGTACCCTGTACGAAGAGGGTCAGAATCAGGATCAGGGTGAGAAGAACACACCAGGGCTGAGGAAGAGGGGTTGGGACTTCTAAGTCTCTTAACCGCTTGCCCAATGGAGACAAGGTTCGAGGCGCATGTGTTAAATGCAGCCTCTGTGCCGGAGGTGAGGTGCCCTTTCCTCCATCTTGATGAGAGACTGCAGGAGTGGCGGGAGATTGAATGCAGGGAGCCACCTTCCCATGATTTTATCGAATAGTCCAGGAGAAGTAAGGTTACATTCAATGGGAAAAAGGGAATGTCTGCTGATACTGGGATAATGGCCTCTGGCTGCCTGCTTCATTGACTTCTGTTGCTGAATTTGATTTCATTTCTTTTCACTTGAGGAAGGTTGAACATTTGAACATGACCATGTGTTTGCCCTTAGTAAAACACTTTATAGCTTACATGGTCTCATTTTCCATGAATATGTCAGTTCCAGATAGTAGGTTGGAGCTTCAAGTAAAAGACACCAATTTGTTTCTCCTGTAGAAGAGAGAAAATTAAGTCAGCCAGAATTCATATCTGATGATGTAGATAGATATTTCCACACCTGCTACTTCCAGGAGAAGCAGTGGATCCTTCTGGATTCTTCAGTGTGTCTTTGTGAAGGGTGTGTGTGTGTGTGAATTTATCTATACTTACTGCTTGGTGTAGATGTATGTGGCAGAGGGTCTGCGTCAGGAAGAGCGAGAAATAAGAGGATTGGGGAAGAGTGAGATGCATCCTTACAGGCAGGGGCTTCTAGGGAGCTTTGGGGTCCCAGACCAATGATTCAGACCCTGGTTTCCCCGTGGGTCAAGAAGGCCAGATCTGGGCCAGATATAATTACTGGCCTTGAAAAATACTAGAAAAGAATTGTTGAGGTATGTGCACTGTTGAAGGCAGGGTGTTTTGAATTCAGAACTTTTTCAGGTTGTGTGGGCTGGGAACCTGTTAATTAAGAGCTGGCAAGGACCCACCTGGGGCCTGGAGTGTAGGGAGGGGCAAGGAGAAGACTGAGGGAATTGTACGTTTGTATGGTAGAGTCCTGGGACTTTTTTTTTCTCCCCCAGACCAGAGAGGTTCTGTAAGAGGTTCTGTGGGCTCCCTCCCACCCTCTGGGTGCATAAGGATGGGTGTTCAGTGTAAGTCGGCTTACCTAGGAGGGAGCCCAGCCTCCTGGGAGGAGAAATAGGCCGTTCCATCTGGAGCGGCTCTTGTGGGTTCCCTGGCTGTTTGGGTGGATACAGCTGAGCCTCTGCCCCCGCAAGCTACAACGATCGGTGACAATAATAAGAAAATATCCAGGGCACACCTTCATGTCTCCAGGTGAGGAAAAAAATGCTAAGAAATCGGCTTGGGGTTCAGAGAGTGCTGCTGAGAGCGGGCAGTTTAAAGGGGAAGAAAATTGGCGAATTTCACTGGTCAATTTCACTTCATTTCGTTCAATTTCGTTCAATTTCATTCCTTTTCATCCGGCGCCGGGAGGCCTGAGGCCACAGAAGAGGGAGGGGGTTTTTCCGGGCAGAATTTCCCCATCTTGCAGATTTGCTTTCTATGGCTGAGAACAGCCTTGATTCTGAAACTTTGACATACATCTTTTAGCCAAGGCTAAAGGCAGACATTTTATTTCATTTTTATTTTATTTTATTTTACTGAAGGGTATTTTGTTTGGGTGATCGGGGCACATCGGTGAGCCTCTCCCCATTTCTCTCTTGCAGCCCAATTAAAGTGGTTAATTCTTTTCACCGCCGATTCCTCCCCATCTTTCTTTCTCCTGGGGCTCCCCGGACCACCCAGGAGCGGGAGCTGAGGTGGGGGCGGACACTTCCCCTCCATATCCAATTTGTTCTCGCCACAGCGGGCGCGTCTTCTTGGTTACAAAGCGCTTTTCCCCTGATGACTTTTTTCCCCTTTTCAAAAACTCTTCTCTCCCTCTCCGGTTCAACTAGCAACCCACCCCTCCTCCCTCTCCGCTCCGGTTTATTTAAACTTCGCCTCCTCCAGCGCCGCCGTAGCGCGCACTTAATGAAGTTGAAGGCTCGGTGAGCCCGGGTGAAGAGGGTTTGGAATCTGTTGAAAGGGGCGTTTTGTGACACTGATTGGGGCGGGGGTGGGGCCGGTCGCGGACCAGACAATGATGATCAGGCGGGTTTTCCCCTGCTTAGGGTCAGGCGAATAAAGGCGCCGACGCTATTTAAACGAGGGACCCGGGAAGAAAAAGGGAGAAAAGATTTGCGTGTGGAGCGTGCCTCGTAGGATTTCAAGCTTAGGGGGGCGGTGTGAGGAGGCAGATCGGCTAGGGTCTTTATGGACCGGAGTCGGAGTTTAACTCAAACGCTGCGCATGCCGCCAAGAGAAGCGAGGCGAGTTTGGGTTTGCGCCTAAATTATTCCGATACGTGGTTCAAAAGGTTGTCTGGGTTGGGGCCTGGTGATGCATCCAGGAGGACCAACTGGGATGCTGAGACTCAGCTCACATTTGACCTTGGGGCTGGAGCTCTGAGATTTCCGGAGAAACGGTGAAAGAGAACTAAAGGTGGGCAGAGGTCGTACAGGATAATTCAGCGTCCTAAGCTCTTCGTCTACCACGGCATCTGAGAGCAAAACAAATGCTAATTGGAGTTTTGGAGCGGAATTATTCTGTTCTTTAAGGTCGGCATAGACGTACCAATATAGAAAGATGCAGGGAGGATTGAGATTCCCAGCTCTGGTTTAGGGAACGAATTTTTCCGCGAGCTAGTGGGTGCGGCGCAGGGCGGAGCTGGCACCGCCTCCTTTCGTAGCGGAGAAGCAGGGCGGCCCGAGGCTGGGGCCGCTCCGGAGCCCCCGAGGCTTCGGACCGTGGCGGAAGGAAGGCGCTTTCCTCTGGTGCCTGCGTCCCCGGGATGGACTGGGCGCCGACACCCCTGGGGTTGTTTCTGACCCTCGCTCGGCTCTCAGCTCCGAGTCCTGGGTGTCTGCGGAGCTCTCTCTTTTCGAACCACACGGACTCAGAGCGGAAGTCGCTCGTTGTCTGCGCCTTTGCTTTTCTCCACGCGTCAGGGGTCTGAGCTGGTGCCCTCCTCCCGGCCACGCCAGCCTCCTCGCCGCAATTTCGTCCTCCTGAAGGGGCTTGACAGGGCCCCGGTCTTCAGCCCGTACCCGCCTCCTTCCCGTCCAGCTATTCGGAGATATGCTTGGCTCCCGAGGGGTACGCGTCAGATCCCCCACGCCCGGGCGGCTGGGGAGATGCTCACAGCAGCTGCTACAGGGGGCCTGAGCGTTTCGCCCTGGGAAGCCGGGGCCTTGGAGGTCTGTGTTCGTTTACCCCGATGTTGGAAAAACGCCTTAGGATGGTCTTACCTCCGGGGCATTTCTGCCTACGCAGGCAGAAGTATCTTGGGAATTGCGGTTACATGGATCTTAGGACTGGAAAAGGCGAATTATTGGGGGAACAAGACATTTAAATCAGTCCCTTCGATTCCTAAAAATCACGGCAGCCCTGAAAAGCGTATTTCAAACGATGTGTGGATACCGCCAAACAGTGTGTGTGTGTGCGGCGCGGTGGGGGCCTCTGAGGGTGCCGGAGCGGGGCTTATTGTCCAAATTAATTCGTCGCCCCTTACAGAGGGCCCTTGCTTTGTGTCCCCTTCCCCAGCAGGTGTCGGTGCTGTTAGGACTCCTTGACAAGTTCCCCCATCCCATTCAGATGCAGATGTGCGGGTCCCGGCTGGGTGGGGGGAAATCACCTCTCCCACCCCCCACATACCCTAGTCCACGCCTTCCCTCAGGGTTGCGTCTTCATGGCCCTGTGGGCTCACGTCTCAACTGAATTCCTTGTAAATATCCAATCTTTTTGAGCTAGTTCTCCCTTCCCCACGTGTCACTCCAGTCAGAGAGGGCAGCTAGTGAGGTTATCACTTAAACTAGCCTCGGACCCAGATGGCAGGAGCCTAGAGGGTCCTGAGCACCGCGTGGCTCCACTTACTGCTTTGGAGCTGGGAGGGACCAGACCAAGATTACATAGCGGAACAGCTGCGGAGCCGGCGAGTAGATCCAAGAACCGGGGCTCCCAGTACAAGGAGTAGGATTCCAGGGCTGGAGATGCTGGTAGGACGACCTTGCGGGCTGGGCAACCCAACGCCCCAGACAGCCATGCTTTGTGGAGCCCCAGGCAGGCTGGAGGATCAGAGGACTGTTCGTAGGGTCCTTTTGCAAACCCATGAGTCTTCGATATAGCAACAAAAGGGCAGACGGACTGTGAGGCGCGGCTTCTGGGTTCTGATGCCCCAGGCAGCAGCTCTGGCCTCTGATCTACTTACCCTGTCCCTCCTCCCTCTGTTGACCAGCTGAAGAGTGTAAGGCCAGCGTCAGGGCTCAGTTTGTGTGAAGAACAGTTTTCCTGTCTGAGGAGGTACCTGGTAAGGATCAAACACCAGCGAGTTAATTTGCCTCCAACCCTGGACATCTCTTAACTCTCTGGCTCCTTCGTTCCACAAATATTTATTGAGCACCTACTGTGTGCTGGGGATTGTACTGGAGGTATAAGCAGCAAACATGTGCCTAGTGTCATTAGATGCAGTCTAATTCCAATAGTTGAGAACTGAAGAAAAGGCAAAAGAAGTGATTATCACCATATTTGAGGTTAAAAAAAAAGCTTAGTATTTTAGGGGTTAAGGATGGTAGCTTTACACTTTGTGATGATGGTATCCAGGTATCACAGTCCATGTGTATGTGATTTTTGGGTATTTGGGGTCTGTGTTTGTGTATATGTTTGTGTGTGAGAGGAAACGTGTCTGTGTGGGTGACTGCTTGGGGCTGAATACTTGTGTGCTAGCACGTATATTTGTGACTGTATCACTGTGAGTGTGAGAGTGTGGTCCCTCCTCCTTGGGCAGAGGCAGAGGCTGGGGGGATGTGGGTGCAGAGGACTGAAGTGGAGGGGTTAGGAAGGGGTCTCTGTGATGGTGGGGAGGAGGCCTCAGTTTTGAGCCTCTTCCCTTATTCTTCTAGCTAAGACTGAGACCTGCCCACCTTCTCCCTACTTCCTTCTCCACTGCAGACAAAGCTGGGATTGCGGAGCAGCCAGTGAAGGTGCTGAGGGGCACAGTGACCGGACCAGCAGTGGATCAGGCTAGCCTCCACCCAAAGCTCCCGCTTCATCCCTAACCCGCTGGTGTCCAGTCCCTTTAGCCTGCCTTAGATGGGTAGATCCAGGTTGTTCCAGAGTAGTTAAGAGGCTCCATTGTCTGGCCTCTGACCTGCTCTCCTGCCTGGTGCCGTGAGATGCCCCCGCCCGGCTCCAGCCTGCACAGAGGGACTTGGTCAGCAGTCGCCAGGTGCTTTGGAGTCTTCCCTTCCATTCCTAGGAAACTGATCTCCTGCAGCAAGGGGGCAAGTACAGTGTGTAGAGCCGGTAACACCGGAGCTTGCAAGGTTTCCAAGGCTAACATTGGACGGATGGGGAAACAGGTCTAGAGGAGGGATGAGGATGGGGTTTGCCCAGAGTTGCTCAGCAGGATGCCAGGTGTAAAGTTGGAGCCTGCAGCCTCTATGCACCAGCATCAATAATTAAAGTATTCACCTAGATCTTTTGAGGGAACTAAAAACCCAGCATCTCCCCTGGTACTCGAGGGAAATCTTAAGTGTTGTCTGCACTATGGATGTCTCTGAATTCTCCTTTCTTCCCAGAGGCAGGACTGGAGGAACGTTGAGATCAAGGTGTGGGAGAGCAAACAATTATCCGGATAAATCAGGGCATGAGATAGGTTGCCCTTAGGTGAACGAGGTGGCAGCCGGGAGGAGTGTGGGTGAGCAAGAGCATCTTGTGCTTAGCTTTACGCTGGGTCCCTGGTCTGGGCAGGCAGCCGAGTCCTTCACCCGGCCCTAGACTGAGCCTAATTCCGGGCAGCAGCTTGGCTGTGAGGAAGGGGGGTGGGAATGGTCAGAGTTTGCCAGTAAATTGCCTCTTTCCCTTCAGTTTTCCTAGGCAGTAGCATCCCTCCCTCCTTGCTTCTGTGAGTCTGTTGGCAAATCTGTCAGTTAGTCCATCCATCTGGCTACTCCAAGCCTTGCTTCCCATGCCCCGTCAGAATCTAGACCTTTCACACACTGGAGAATAACTGAAGAAAATCTGGATCATCTAGGCCTGAGGCTGCCTTGGCTGGAGCCATTCCTTCCTGGATCGGGATGGATGTGCTGGCCCAGCTTCAGGGCTTTGAAGGGTGTTGGTTGGCTGTAGGCCAGTGTGTGTGTGTGTGTGTGTGTGTGTGTGTGTGTGTGTGCGCGTGCGTGTGTGTGGCTGGGGCACGTGCACGCGCCCACAGGGGCACATAGGAGTTCTGAGTTACACTGACCCCTAAAAGATACCAGGCTTTGATGGCTCTTTCGCCTCCTCTGCAGTCTTCACTTTAGCACCTACCCTGAAGATGATTAATACTGAGGGCGGAGAAGGGGAGGAGGGGAGAGGATTCCTGATTCTGGCCACGGTGCTCTCTGTGACCTTGGGCCAGTCCTTCCTGCCCTCACTGAGCCTCAGTTTCTTTGTGTGAGGAATGAGCTGGATTATGTCAGCCTGGATTCGCCTTCCCCGTCTGGGGTCAGTGGCTTTGCCCAGCTCCTCCCTCTAGTCTGCCGAGGAGTGCTTGCTCCTCCCTCAGCTATCACTCTGCAGCGAGGGTGCAGGAGGGTACAGAGCTGGCCTGCCACAGGTTGTGCTGGGACTCCAGAGACACAGTCCAGGTGGCCACCTCAGGGCTTCCATTGCACAGACAGAGGGGCAGGAGAGTGAGGGGCTTGGCTCCCTCCTTTCTGGACCCAAGAAACTTCCAACCTAGACCCTGTGATTTCTCCTCCCCTGCCAGGGCCATAGCGGGTGGCCGAGTCTCCAGGTATGTCTTTGTCCCTGGATTCCGCATAATCCTATCTCCTTTGTGGACCATGTGCATGAGTGTGAAGGTGAGTCACCATCTGGCAGCCTACCTGGCAGCCTGCTGAGCTCCCAGCCCCACCCATTGTGGCAGCGGGATAGGGTGGCAGGGGGTAGGAGGCTGGCCCCAAACGTGACCGGGAGCCTCTCCCCCAGCTCCCTTTACTCCAGTCTCTGTTCACCCAGAGACCCCGCCCCCCTTTCTGGGAAGCGCTGGGTGAGTTCGTGTGTTTAGCAGGAGGTGGGAGAGGGGCTGGATGGACTGGAACCAGTGTAGGTGGCCCGCGTGGGAAGAACAGTTCCAAAGCCGGGCTGGGAACCAGGCTGTGCTCTGCCTCTTCCCCAGTGTCCCGTCCCAGGCCAAACTTGAGAGCTTCAGAGTGTGTGGGGTCGTAGCGGGAAGTACCCAAAGCCTGGGGGTGGGGGGTGGACCGCTGTCTCAGAGACAAGTCCGCAGAATGTGTGCCTGCAGACTGAGACCCAAGGCAGTGGGGAGAGGCGGGAGGGGAAGGGCCGGGCTCCGTGGTCGCTTCCTCAGGAGCTGGGGTTGGAGTTTCCCGGTGACTTGTCTGCTCGCCGCCAGCATCTAGGATTCTTGCTCTCAGATACGCTCGGGCGCGCAGTTGCATGCTGTGAGCAGAAAGAGCCCCAAAGATGCGTGTAAGGAACACTGGGAAGCAAAGCACTTCCTGCAGGGCGAGGCCGGGGGCCTGGGTCGACAAGGCTCCCCACCTGAGTGTGAAGGACGAGAGGTTCCTGAAACCCTCCCCGAGCCGGATCCGAGCGCCGGCGGGGCCCTGCCACTTGGGGGCGCCGCTGGCCCCAAAGTACCCGGAGCTTTTCCACCGCTTACCGAGGTGACCCCGCCCCACCCGCTCTGACCCTCCGTTAGAGGCTGACTCTGCAAACCTGGAAGCTCTTGCTTTAAAGCGGGCCGACCCAGCGCTAAAAGGGATGACCCTGCGCTGACGGGGACGACCCAGCTCTGAGCGGGCCTGACCCTGCGCTAACAGGCGTGACCCTGCACTGACCCGGGCCGATCCGTGCTAAAATGCTAACGGGATGATCTTGGGCTAACCGGGGTGGCTCTCTGCTCTCGCTCGCAAGGCTTTCCCGCACAGATTAGGTGCTGAAGCTGTCCAGTCCTTGTCGTAGGTCCCCTAGCTCTGGCACCAAAACTGGGCTCCTCATACCCACCCCCGCCTCCACACCGGTCGCTGCTCCATCCTTTCCCCCTCTGGCTCTATAGGCCGATTCTGGGACATCCGTTTGAAGAGAAGGCTGGGCATGCCGTGACGGTGGCTGAGTGTGCGGAGGGGGCTACCTAAAGGGAACTGATTCCGTGGAGGCTGGGGCATCTCGGGGGCCAGGGCTATGAGCGCCTTTCTGTGTCTGTGCTCCCACCTCTGCAACAGTCCTCCCTGCCCTCCCACCCCTCCATATACATTGGCAGCTCTATCTTGGGGCAACTCCATCCTCTTCTGGACCCAGTGCCGCTCTGTGAAATGAAATGAGCTTATCACCAGGCTGCCCCTCATCTGCTGGAATGTCCTTCCATATCCACTCATCAGTCTCAATTCATTTCAACAAGTCTCTTATTACCTGCTTGGTGCTTGAGGATACAGTGGTGAACAAAACAGATGTTGTTCCTGGCCTTAAGGTGGTGATGATCTAGCGGAGGAGAGGAAGAAACAGACAAGTGCATATCTAATTAAAACTGTAATACGGCCTCTGAAGGAAGACACCTGGGACTTTGTGAGAGACTAGCTGGAGGATGTAATTTAGGAGGTGAATCACTTCCCCACTCTGCCAGGCTGGAACCTATTGGCAAGAGTGGCCATCACCCAAAACTCCATCCTGTTTGACTTTGCCTCCAGTCAACAGAGCTCTGACCATTGGGCTACCAGTCACTGCATCTGCAGGGAGTCAGGGTCCCTTCCTGGTGTGCCATTGTCCATCCCCGAGAGATCCTTTAATACCATCAGGGGGGATTCACCCTTCATTCGACACCTAGGGCATCTTCAGACCCCTTTTCCTCTCCTCAGGTCCTTGGAGTTGGAAGAGACAGTCTGCCCCTCAAGAGCATGGTATGGAAGCCAGGCTGGCTTTGGGATATGAGATCCCTTTGATTCTGAGATCTCTTTACCCAGCATGGCATCCAGCACAATAAATGGTTGTTCATTAGAAAAATGATTCTAGGAGTCTGAGTCTACCCTTTGATGAGCCCAAGAGCCAGTGATTCTATGGTTCATACATCTGATTGTCCCTTCTCCCCCTTTCTACCTGGTTCACTCCCAGCTCAGGTGTCTCTTCCTCCAGGAAGCCTTCCGTCCTCTCTGACCCCTATCCCCCAAGCCTGGTGTGAGATCCTGTCCCCGGTGCTTCTACAACGCCTGGTGCTTTTAAAGAACTTATTGTGGAGTGTTTTCTGCTCACTGCACCACCTTCACCAGACTGGGAGCTCCTTGAGGGCAGGAGTTGAATCCCGTTCATCACTGTGTTCTTAGCACATGACACAAGCCCTGGCACACGAGTGAATGGATCGACCATGTGTGCGTGGAAGTGCTCCAAAAACGCGTCACATTGCTCAAAGCCAAGTGGAGTTAATGTTATTCAGAAGTTTGACCCTTAATAGAGCAGTAATGGTCTCTGGTGCCCTGTGTGGTGGGGGAGAAGTGGGCACAGCAGTATCTAGGGCAGGGCCTGGGGGCCCCTGAGCGCCAGTGTAGCCAGAGAACCTGAAGGGAGAAAGGTGGCCTGGACTCTAGCTCAGTTCTTCTCCATGCTGAAAGGAGCTTGGGCTGGTAGGCACCCTCTGAAAGAGGGGACCAGAGAGTCACTCCCCACCATCCCCACTCTCCCATGGTGCAGCAGCTGTCCAGGGAGCAGGTCTGGGCTCCCAGAATTGCACGGAGAAGATGAGTGTTCCCTGTCCAATGCCAGAGGCTTCAAGTGCCTGTTGAGGGTGAGGGTGGGGTGGGAGAGAAGGGAGTGGGCAAGAGGAAGTGGATTTCAAGGGTGTGGAACAAAGAGGATGACTCAGCTGGGACCCACAGGAGGTATCTTTCATCCGACTCATCTTGTTTTTAACTCCTTCATGACTTCTAGTCTCATCTTGCTACCCAAACTACAGAGACCTAGAGGACAAAATGTATTGGTTGGAAATCCAGACTGAGCAGAAATAATCTCAAGAGAAGGGAACTTGGGGCCCCAGTGTGGGAAAGCACTAGTGCCTTCCTCCCCCTTCCCCCCATTTTCCTTAAGCAAGCACACAGTGTGGACCTGGACCAGGTTATAAGGGAGTAGAACTGAATCAAACAGACAGTTCCTTAACCACTCATCTGCCTCCCATGCAGCAAACATTTACCAGCCCTACCATGGCTGGCATCCCTGGCCTGGGCCCACTGTAGGGGTGGGTGTAGGTTGGGGGACAGGAAGGGAATTTATCCAACGTCCTACCCTTGGGCAAGCTCACAGTCTGATGTTGCTAGCCCTTGGTACTTCAGCTCAGGGGCAAGGGACTTTTGGGAGGGGGAGAAGGCCCAGGAGACTTCCTGCAGGAGGTGGCGTTTGAGCTGGGCTTTGAAAGTCTGGGAGCATTTGGACGGTAGAAGTTTGGGTATGAGGGGAAGGCATCCAGGGCATTCCATCCTTTATGATCAAGGGCATTTAGGAGAGCTAAGAGTGAGTCCAGAGTTAACTTAAGTGGAGAGGTCCACCCTGGACTCCTATTGGAGTCACAAGGAATCCCCTCTGTATTATAAAAGGTCCTCAAAGTCTTAGTAGTTTAACAAATAAAGATTATTTTTCAGTCATCTCACAATCCAAATGTCAGATCAGTGGTGGTGGTAGTGGGCGGGGAGTCATTCAGAGACCCAGGGACTTCCCTCTAAGGGCTCCATCATTATCTAGGGGAGGAGCTCTTATCTTTTTTGTGTCCTAGATCCCCTTGGGCAGGCTGGTGAAGCCAATGGACCCTTAAGAATAAAGATTTTTGGGGACTTCCCTGGTGGTCCAGTGGTTCAGACTCGGCGCTTCCACTGCAGGGGGCATGGGTTTGATCCCTGGAACTATGATCCCACATGCTGCACGGCGCAGACAAAAAAAAAAGAATAAAGATTTTTCAACGCATAAAATCCAATTCACAGGAGTCCAAAAGCAACCGATTATACTGAAATTCAAGTATCAAAATATTAAAATTTTTTTGACATAATAGGATGTGATAATACAATAAAATTTTGATATAATAACAATATAACAAGTTAAATAGAAAACAGCAAAGGGATTAATAGTACAATTTCAGCATAAATGACCTTTTGATATTTCTGCAGCCACTTAACATGATATAGAAAAATATCTGTGATTTCTATGGATGGCACAGTTACAGGTATGGGGAATACCACTGTGGTTTGTTGCCTCTCTTTGTAATCGAATAAAATACTGAATCTCAGTTTGGAGGTTTGTAAAAATAAAGGTAAAAATGTTCTCATCCAAATTTATGGAGCTCCCACATAACAGATTCTATAATTGACCCCCTGGGATTGTGGACCCCAGTTCTAGGTGCCTGGGATCCTCCACTGGACCTTCTAAACTCAGCAGAGGAGGAGAGAGAGTAGAGAATTCTGGGGGGAATTTTTAAAAGGGCCAGTTCTGCAGGTGGCAAATATCACTCTGACCACTTTCCTTGGCCAGAACGTAGTCACACGGCTCCAGCTAACTGCAGGCAGGCTGGGAAATAGTGTCTGGTCTTGTACGCAGGAGAACGAATAGGGAGAGGAGTAGACTGACCTTGTCACACTTCTATCTGGGGAAGGTCATCTGAAACCAAACATAGAAGATGCTTGGGAAGGAAAGGTTGAATGTCTGAAGGAATGACCTTTTCCCCCTGGAAGTCTCTTGCCCTCTTGTTGCCTCTGTCTTTATTCCTCTGTCCACCCATCTGTCCTTCAGTCAGTCTGTCAGTGATTTTTTTTTCCCTCTCAGACAACTCAGATCCTTTGTGGGAGGAGGCAGGACACAGCAGCACACATAGTATTAAGAATAAAATCTCCATGTTGGCAGATAATTGCTCTCTGTCATCTCTACGCTCTGTCTCATGGCTTCTCCCCTGCTGGCATCTCCATCAATGAGGAGGCGCACAGACCTCGCCAGAAAGCATTTCCATCACCATTGTCTCATTTGGTCCACATGGGGCCTTGGGATCGGCATCTGTATTTTCCAGATGAGACTTGGAGAAGTTGCAGGGCTGCTGCAAGGTTGCACCGGAAATAGCAGCATCGGGACTTGAACTCTGATCTTCTGACTCCACCGGTCCCTTTGCTCCCTCTCCCCTACTGGCAGGTCTTTATTTTCTTCCCTCTGGCTGGCTTCCTGCTCCTTCCTGGGCCTCCAGGCGGGGTCTGCGGAGGGAAGTACGTTCACCCCTGCCCCTCCTCTGCATGGTCCAGGCCCCAGGGAGGTTTCCTTGAGGACTCTAGCAGCTTGGACAGGTAGGGCAGGACCTGCTTTTCATCAGTGGCTTGCTAAGGCTGCTGGAGAGACCCTGGTCCTTTCATCTGCTCCTGCTGCGAGAGTTCCTGTCCCTTATCTCTCAGTGCAGCCCTGGGTCCTCTTTGGGCCTCAGTCTTCTCATCCGTACTACTCAGACATTCCTTCTCCCCTACCCCCTCCCTTGTTCTTCCCTCTCTTTCTCTCCCCATTCATCTTTCTGGGATCTCTGCACCCAGTCTGAACCTCCTTTGTCAGAAGGCAGCTCTGCGGGGCTTCTCAGCTCAGGCTCACCCTGTCGCCTCCATCCCCTGGAGCCTCCTAGACACCCTACCTCAGCAGCTCCAGGAAGGGGGCTGAGGCTGACCCCTGTCCTCACAGATCTGGTGACCCCGGAGGGCTCCCAAGGGGCTGGAAGCCCATGTCCTCCTCAGACCCTCAACCGGTCAGTGTCCACGGCTCTGGACCATCTTCTTGGTGATTACAGAGGAGCATGTGTTCCTGAATCTATTCTCCTCTGGACTGACTGGTCCCAGTTCCTTCCTCTGTTCTCCTGTATCCCCTGCTCCCTCGCCTCTTTCAGAATGCCCCTCCCCCAATTGCTACATTAACGGGGGCGGCGAGGGGATCTGGTTTCTGATGTGTTTGCTCTTGGATAGTTATGCAGAGGGCAACCCTACTCTGCAAAGACTCCCTGGGGAGAGGGCTGGCAACAGAGCCACAGCGCTGGGTCTGCTCTGTGCAAACACACAGAGAGAGGCAGCCGTGCTAGTGTGAGAGCACATGCACACCCCTCAGCCCCACCCCGTCCCGCAACACATGCAGGCACCGACACACAGACGTAGTCAGGGGTTTAGGTATACACACCAGGAGGAACGTTTTCAAATACACGCAGGAGCAGAGAGAACAGTACAATGAACCCCCTGTGCAGCCACCACTCAGATAAAACAACGATCAGGTACGGGTACGTCCAAGTGACAGCTGTATTTAGCACAAGTAAGTGAAAAAAAATCTATTCAGGATTTTTCTGGTCACATTAATGCAGAGTTGGGTGTGTGGATAATTTTCCCATGAATAATTACACGGGGAGGGCATATTTCATGGAATTGGATATGAGATGGACATTACTAGCAGTCACAGCATACCCTCAGCCATTATCCACGTAGTGTCTTGCGTGTTGATGACAAGAGGGGTGTGAACTGGGTGGGCTGGGGATCTGTGATACATGTCGTGTGTTGGTGGGTGTGTCCTGAACGGCGAACTCGGATCAGTTTGTGATGGTAATGTGTGTGTGAGGGGTGTCTGTGTGTGATGGCTCATTTGGCATGCGTGCACGTGTATGCACGCCTGGGGCCAGCAGGAGAGTTGTGCAAGCATCAGGAGAAGCTGAGAGGCAGCCATCCTGGCTCTTGGGAGAGACACTCGTGTATGAAGAGCTCGGCGCTCAAAAGCGGCTGTCTAAGAGCTTGAGCGTCAAATTATAGCCCACGTGGACAGAGGTGTCAGCGGTCGCTGGTTGCTGTAAATACTTCAGTGCAATTGACAACAGCTTGTGGAGGACTAAGGGAGATAGGGAGGGGACAGAGGGAGGGACAGTGCCTCCTGCAGGGATCCTCTGCCCTACAGTCCTGCCTCTGCTGGATCGAGTGCTGGTGGGGAGGGGGTTCGGGGCACAGAGCAGTGGGTCTGTAACGGGGTGGACTTCAGAGCTAGACTGGTTCTGATAATCTGTCATTTACAGCCGGGTAACCTTGGGCAAATGACTTACCTACTCTGTGCCTGGGTTTCTCTACCAGAAAAAACAAACCCAACCAATAGAGATCTTTGTGAGGAATTATAGGAACTTCTTTCATCTGAAAGCACTTGAAGCTATACAGACATTAGCTTTTACTGCCTTGTGCAGGATAATGCATGGGAATGAACACAGTGCCCCTCCCATAGGAAACTCTCAATAAACATTAGCCAATGCTGTTAGCCTAGTACTATCGTCTTCATAAGCCTGGACCCATAACTGGAGGTACCACAGCCCTTCCAAATATGCATGGAAAAAAGGCTTCTCAGAGGGCAGCCCGTGGGTCTTTGTGGGTTTTCAGAGAAGATGTTTTTTAGCTTCCAGTCTTTCAGAGAATCCTGCTGGACAGGATCTGAGAGAGTCTGCCCAGGGAGCTCTCTCTGTAGATCTGCCTGCCTTTATTAGTGCCTTGGCTGCCGCGTTCTTGAAAAGTCCCGTGTAAATGGTTTTCTGCAAACTCAATCCCGTTTAAAATGCGCTAGCAGGGCTGAGAGCTTAAAGGGACCCTGGGGTGAATTGTTTTGTAAAGCATAGCATCTCCTGAATGTACCTATTTTGTAAAGCACAGAGAGTTATAAAGTAGCAGTAGTCAGGATTTCTTGAGTGCCTACTATGTGCTGAATACTCAACAACTATTACTTAATTATAGCCTCAGCATCTATTACTTAAATATAGCCTCCTCCTGTGGAGGACAATATCCTAATTTTCGGGAAGAAGAAATAGACGCATAGAGAGTATCACAAACCTACCCATGGTCACACAGCTAAAGGTGCGATGGGAACTGGGTCCAGCTCCTGTGCAAAGCTCACACTCTTTCTGCCATGCCCTCCCCTGCTTTGTCCTGCCCTTCCCATCCCTCCTCCCTTCTCCCCCCTTTCCCCTCCCTCTCTTCCTTCTTTTTTTCTGCAATTACATAAGAATCTTTATTTTGCATGTACTACAAAAGAGGGTAGTTCTAAGAATCAACAGTCACCTAAACCACAAAGACTTCAACAGTGTTTAAAAAGTAGGAGCAGTAGTTGTCACAGGCCTCTGAATTTTTGAGAATACTTGTTCAAAAAATTTTTTATGAACATTTTCAGAGAGAACAGTACAATGAACCTCTTATATATACCCATCATTTAGTTTCAATAATTATCAAGATTTTGCTTCATCTATCCTCTACTTTTTCTGAGATCCTGTTTTAATTTTGGGAGAGTGGAATTATTGCATCAGTTGCACTGGTTTCTGAGCACGCTCTGAACTATATATACCCTTGGAGATGTTTGTTTTTATTCAGAACAACTTGATATAATTATCATATATTGTAAGCAATAGTGTCTTTTCCTGCATTTCTATGGAAAATTATCACAAGATCCTTCTAGGTCTTGTGGTTGCTTAGCTTTTATTGTTGGCTTCCTCCTGCACCATGTTAACTGTTTCCTGGTCAGACCCCTTGAGGAAGGGCGTTCCCAGGACAATGGAAGGTTCTCCAGCAGCCCGTTCTCCAGGGCTCAAGGCAGTTGGTGGTCACCAGACTATTTGCTTTCTTTTGTAAGGATGCAGTGAGTCTCTCTCCTCCTCTTCCTCAAGTTAATAATCGTGATAATAGTTAAAATAATAACCGTGACTTTCTACAGCTTTGCATTTTTCAGAAGGGCCATTTTCTTTTTGCTTTAACTTTGTTTTTTTCCTTGCCACTTGGCTTGCGGGATCTTTAGTTCCCCTTTTGAACCCAGGCCCTGGCAGTGAAAGTGCGAAGAAGGACCACTTTCTTAGTGCTCCTGTGAGCGGTCCTGCTTCTCTTCCAATTATTGGCTTTTGTGTGTTGAATTCACCCGTGAGAAGTCCTGTCAGTGGTGATGGTGTCTTGGACAGGTGCTTGCCTGGAAGCAGCTGGAGAGAGATTTCCATCCTAGAGGAAGCCTTGGCTTCCAGGTGTGTTCTGTTCCTCCACGACATCTGGACCTTCGGTCATAGGTCTGTTGGATGAGTCTTGAGCACTCACTGCATATGGCTATGGGTGTGGAGTGTTCCAGGCACAAGTTGCTGAGGGAGGTGAGTCCTTGGACCACGAGACCTGCCCTTCTGATGTGGGATGAAGGTTTGCCACGCGGGACAGTGGCTTCTCAAGCAGTTGGCCGAGTAGAGCAGATCAGCCTCAGCGTGGCCGATGGTTGCCATGCACAGCCCCCCTGCAGCTGCCTGGGTGGTCGTCTCGTGGGATCGTTGTAGGAGAGTATGGTGGGCTGGCAGCAGCACTATGCCACTACTTCACTCAGCGGCCAAGCCTCCCTACTTCCCGCCAGCTCACATTCCCATCCACCCTGTTTAAAACAGGGCAGGGCACTTAACTCCCCTGAGAAGCCAACACCCCAGGAAAGTTGAACAGTTTCTCCAGGAATTCTGGGACATGATTGCATCTCCGATTGGATTTTCATTACCTTTGTGTGATACAGTCCCCTCCTCAGTGCTTGTCCTAATTACAGAATTGGATTTATCTTTCATCTCTTTCTAAATTTACTCTAAAATGAACATGGCCTTACCCTGATTTGGCGTTTTCCTCACTGAGTTACCTTGTCTTACCAAATTATCTCTGGACAGCAGTCATTCGTGAAAAATCTTCATTGTTCCAATTCCTGAACAATTTTGGGGCCAGTCAATGAATGGCAGGGTGATTTTTGCTGGTTGAAGCTGTGTCTGTCGGCCCTACGGTGTTTTGTCTGTCAAGTAGCCCCCTTACGAGCTATTGAAAAGGTTTCAGAACACTACCCAAGATAATAATTTTGAGCAAAATTAAAAAAAAATAAATGATCTGACTTTAACCATAAGAATGTCACTGCTCGGCACAGACTTCAGTCTGTACAGTCAACACTGAGACGTTGCAGGCCTGCACATTATAGAACAGACGGGCCCTATGAACATCCTGGCTTCACTGGATGCATCCAAACCTTGCCTCGACAAGGCACCCGGAGACCATCCTGGCCTTTGTATAGCACACTGGGGTAAGTGGAAAGGGATTGTGGTCAGAAGCCCCAGATTGTGGGGATCAGGGGTTACACTCACTGTGTGAATGGAATCATGAGATTCAGCACAGGGCTGCCCACAGAGAAGGTCCACTGAAACCAGGAGTAAGTTCAGAGGAGGAATGATTATATCTGGACAGTGGGGTTCTGGAAGATTACCTGGAGGAAGTGGGCTTTGGTCGAAGGCCTTAAAGATTTAAGAGAACCTCCGTTAAAAGCAGACAGTGGTGGAAGGAGAGACTGATGGTATTTTTGAGCACTGCCAGGTGATGGTGGCAGCACTGGGGCAGAGGGGATGTGAGCACAGGTGTAGCAGCGAAGGCTCTTCGCCATTTGCAATTGTACAATCACTTTTTTTTTTTTTTGTTTTTGCGGTACGCGGGCCTCTCACTGTTGTGGCCTCTCCCGTTGCGGACCACAGGCTCCAGACACGCAGGCCCAGCGGCCATGGCTCACGGGCCCAGCCACTCCGCGGCATGTGGGATCTTCCTGGACCGGGGCACGAACCCGTGTCCCCTGCATCGGCAGACGGACTCTCAACCACTGCGCCACCAGGGAAGCCCTACAATCACTTTTTAATAACAATCTTGAGAGCAGAGACCCTATCTCCCTTATTCATCTCTGTATCCCCAGCAGGGCCTGGAAGGATGGTGGGTTTGGACACAGGGCAAGGAGAAGGGAAGGCATTCCTGGAGCGGAAGTAGTGTGGGCAAAGGCACAGAGGTAGGAAAGCATGAAACATGGGTTGAGATCAATGAGGAGCCTGGTTTGTCTGGAAAATAGAGTGTGTGCCGGGGAGTTGTGGGCGATGAGGTTAGAAGGTGGGCAGGAATGCTACATTTTCCAGGTTGGGTCTGAAGCCACAGCAGTGATTCCCTGCAGAAGGGCAGGGGAAAGGATTGGGCAGCAGCGGGGTTTGCTGTGTGGCCCATGGCAGGCTGGGGATGAGTGGCAGGAGGCTGCGGCCACCTTCCTGAGTTTCTTTCCAGCCCCTCGTCTCTTCCGGTGTTATGCAACTGGGTGTTGATGGAAGGACCAAAAATGTCATTTTTCCGATGTGGGCAGACACACAGACACACACACATCAATCCTGAGAATGAATTTTTTCCCATTTGTCAACAGCCAGAAAAAAGCTGAAGGTATAAAGTTCAGAACTGGCAGGGCTGGAGGACCAACAGGAGAAGGGCTGAGGATCTTTGAGTTTCATAAGCTGCAGCAACAGTTGGGAGCTGGGGAGAAAAAGAAAGAGGAATTTCCACGAAGCCTCTGCGGTGGCCTGTGGAAGACCACGTGGAGTGCCTGGAGAGGGTATGCGCTCTCTCCTGAGCCTGCGCTACGCAGGGGGTGGGCACCCGTGCCCATCAAACACTTCTTTGGGTGTGGAGGGTAAGGCCCTCCGTGCCAGGGCTGTAAGCACCTGGTCTCATTGCCAGGGCCTTGCTGCCTGGGTTGATATCTTGAGTCCATGGCCTGTCAGCTCCGTGACCTTGAGGAAGTTGCTCCACATCTTGGTGCCTCCCTTTCTTTGTCTGTAAAACAGGAGTCACAACATCTATCTTCCAGGGTTAGGACAATTATATGAGTTAATATTTCCTTAGAACAATGCATGTGGTAAGTGCTCAATAAATGTTAGTTGTTGTTGTTGTTGTTATTATTATTATTCTTATTATTTTTGTGGTATGCGGGCCTCTCACTGCTGTGGCCCCTCCCGTTGCGGAGCACAGGCTCCGGACACGCAGGCTCAGCGGCCATGGCTCACGGGCCCAGCCACTATGCGGCGTGTGGGATCCTCCCGGACCGGGGCACGAACCCGTGTCCCCTGCATCGGCAGGCGGACTCTCAACCACCGCGCCACCAGGGAAGCCCCTATTATTATTATTATTATTATTGAGAAAATGGAGGTCAGAGAAAGGACATGATGAGGTTATATACACTCAGTTCCATCTGGGATTAGAATGGCTGCCTTTGGGCTTTAAGGAAGGTTACCTTACTTTCTGTATATGCTGATTAAGAAGTCAGGGAAAGAGTACATATTTTAAAGAACAATTTTTGAGAATTATTAAAATTAAAAAACAAAGTTGATGTTTAAATCTGTAGCTGTCCAAAAGCTCAGGTATCTGGAATAATGCATTAATCAAAGGTTCTAGATAGCTGAAGTTTCACCGTATGTGTATTTAGATATGTGGCAGTTGGACACACATGATAATTAAAAATTGAATGTAAGCACTGCCAACATCGGGAAGATGTCATATAAAAGTGTTTTGTTTTGTAATGTAAAGATCGCTAGACTTGGAGACCAAAGATTTGGGTGCTGGCTCAGCCAGTAACTGGCTATGTGTCTGGGCAAGTATGTCTTCCTGAGACTCGATTTCCTCATCTGTAAGATGAGGATAAAAATTCATTATCAATGATGATGATGATGGTAACAATAACAATACCTATAAATGAGAATCATCACAAGAAATAGCAAAACAGGAAATGCCTGTGTATAATTTCAAAATGCTAAACTTTTCTCCATTCCTAAGTAGAATTTACTTTTTCAAACTTTAGTTTTCCCACGTTATTAAGTAAGTAATTCTTGTTTACTGTAACAACATTAAAAACTACCATGAGCAAAGAGAAGAAAATTAAAAATCAGCTTAATGTAATTATGTATTTGGTTTCTCCTGAAGCATTGAAAACCTGTTTACCTTTAACAGATGTTCAGGAGGTGACCATTTGCATTTCACTTCATTCTTCTCAGAGTCCTGGGGGGCAGGCAGGGCTGGGATTATTAATTTTGTTTTATAGGCAAAGAAATTGAGGCCCAGAGAGGTTCCTGACTTGATTAAAGCCACACAGCTAACTTTGCTTCTTCTGGATGGAGGAGAAAGGAATCCTTTCCAACTAAGCCAGGAGAGCTGGGCAGTGTGGGCAGCTGGGCTACTGACTGGGGAAGAGGGAGAGGGGAAGGCAGCTGGGCCAGACGTGCAAGAAGACATGCGAGCTCAGGCAGGAGCCTTGATGTGTGTGGAGCCTACCCTCTCCAGCTGTGGGTTTGCTTTTCCCGGGCACAATTCCTGGTCACCCCTTACCGGGCCATCCTCACCCTTGGAACGCTCCAAGGATGGGAAGATTTTTAGGTAGATGGAGGAGATGGAAAGAAGGGGACAGGGGCGGGTCCATTAGGTGGTGAGATCTGCACAAGCGAAAGCACGGACAGAAAGACTTCAGGATCAACTGGTCCCTGAATGAATTTATATTTCCCAACTTCATGTCCCCTCTCCCATCCACCAAAGTGCTCCTCCTCTGGTGTCCCTGTCTCAGCAAATGACACCATCCTTCACCTTAGCTTAGGTGTTACCTCTTCCAGGAAGCCTCCCCCGTTCGCTCTGCCGACCTCTGGTCGTGTCAGACTTACCTGGACTGACATCTCTTGAGTGGCCTTGGTCTAGGGTGTGTGTGTGCCCCCACTTGTCCTTTCATGTACCCTCATCACTCCTACCCACCTCCGGACCCAGAGGTTGCCTGTGGGTCAGACCTTTGCTCTCACTGACCAGTTGTGGACCAGAACCACACTCCCAGATTCCCCAGGACGATACCTGTCATACATTCCATTCTGCTGTCACTCTGTTCCCTAGAGGCTAGAGTTGGCCAGGTGTGCTGAATTTCAGTTCAGAAATCCTGTTGCTATGGCTGTGCAACCTCAGCTGAGAGAGTACTAGGATGTCAAACCTGAGCTTTACAGCTTTGAAAATTTTCAATGAGACAAAAATATGTCGGCATTCTTTGCAAATTTAAGTGTTGTCTTCAGAGGTAAATTTTCATCATCACTATTACTATTACTGTTATCAATAAGGTCTCTCTATCTCTCTCAAGGTGAGAAATTACCTTCTCTATCAAGCTTCACTTTTCTTCGATCTCCTTATAGACAAGTAGACTCTGCTCCTGCACCTGGGTCATCCATTCATCCACATTCAACTGCTTATGCAATCAGTTTCTTCCCTCCCTCCCTCCTTCCTTTCCTTCCTTCTTGCCTTTCCTCCATCATGTATGCTGATCTATCCACCAACGACCATCCACTCACCATTTTTTTCAACTTATTTAAAATAACCCTCCCCGAAAACAGTTCATCCATTTTTCCCACGCCTAGCCCCCGCCTCTGACAACCACCAATCTGTTCTCTGTATCTGTAAGCTTGGTTATTTATTTACATTCCACATAATAAGAGAGATTATATGGTATTTGTCTTTTTCAGTCTGACTTATTTCATTTAGCATAATGCCCTCGAGGGCTGTCCATGTTGCTGCAAGTGGCAAGATTTCATTCTGTTTATGGCTGAATAATATTGCGTTATCTATGTCTATGTCTATGTCTATGTCTATATATCTCACAGTTTCGTTATCCATTGGTGGGCACTTAAGTTGTTTCCATATCATGGTTATTGTAAATATTGCTACAATGAACATGGGGATGCAGGTTGGTTAGTGTTGTCGTTTTCTTTGGGTAAATACCCAGAAGTGAAATTACAGGATCAAATGGTAATTTTATTTGTAATTTTTTGAGGACCCTCCGTACTGTTTTCCATAGTGGCTACACCAATTTACATTCCCACCAGCAGTGCAGGGGGTTCTTTTTCTCCACATCCTTACCAACACGTGTTATTTTTAGTCTTTTTGACAATAGCCATTCTGACAGGTATGAGGTGATAGCTCATTGTGGTCCTGACTTGCATTTTCCCAGTGATGCAGAGCATCTTTTTATGTACCTGTTGGCTATCTGTCTGTCTTCTTTGGAAAAATATCTATTCAGATCTTTTGCCCAGTTTTTAATCCGACTGTTTTTTTGCTATTGAGTTGTATGAGTTCTTTATATATTTTGGATATTAGCCCCTTATCAGATATATGATTTGCAAATAGTTTCTCCCATTTGGTAGGATAGGTCACCTATTCATTTTGTTGATGGTTTCCTTTGCTATGCGGAAACTTTTAGTTTGGTGTAGTCTCACTTGTTTATTTTTGCTTTTGTCGTTTTTGCTTTTGGTGCCAGATTAAAAAAAATAATCTCCAAGACCTCTTAATTTACCCACTATTATAAAGATGGTATGCTAGATAATTGCTTTAATTTTCCATCCATCCATCCATCCATCCATCCATCCATCCATCCTTCACCATTTTCTTTATACGTCTCACGTTTCTTCACCTCAACTCCCTCAGCTCTCTGAGTGGCCTCCCCAGTCTCTCAGCCTTCCAATTTAGACATGTCCGTTTGAAATTGTAGGTACCTTCTACAGAGTATCCGTAACCACCTTTCCTAGCTCAGAGGGGTTTTTCTGGACTCTTCAGTTGTCCTTCCACCAGGGACCACCTTGGCCTGGTTTGTTTCCAGAATTTCAGTCATATTGTCTCCTTATTGAATTCTCCCCATTTGCCTGGTCTTTTTGTATTTCATCCAGACTTTTGTGCCTTGTCTCAGATCATTTCCTCTGCCTGGAGCGCTCTTCCTTACGCCCTTTCCTGCTGGTGACTGTCTATTTATCCTCCAGGACACTGTCTCTTTTGCATCTTGCCACATCACCTTTCCCAGCTGGATTAACCGTCTCTCCCTCTGTGCTCCCTCAACAGTTTGTACGTCTCTCTAGCACAGCGCTCGCCACTCTGAATTTTAATTAATTGCTTGCTTGTCTGTCTCACTGGCTGGAGGGAGCATGCTTAACCCATCACTGCACTCTGGTATCTGGCACAGAGCTGCGCTAGTAGTAGCACCTATCTATCTGTCGTGATCATCATCACCGTCATCATCACCTATCCAGCATTTGTCATCTGTGTATCTATTATCTATCAATTATTTATCATCCATCAGTCATTTATCTGTTTATTTTCTATCAATCATTTATCACCTCTATGTTATCTATTTCCTGTCTAATATCAATCTATCTATCTATGGAATGAATAACTAACTCACTCTGTGGGTAAATGGTCTCTGTCCCTCACCGCTGTGGTCTCCATTTACCTAGTCACACCCCACTCTTCCTTGAAAGCTTTGCTCAAATACATGCTTCATGAACTCTTCCTTGATTTCACTGCCCCAGTCAGAATTTCCACTCCCTGTTCTAATTGTCCCAGTGCTTTGTTGAAGGGGAGATGGGGGGGAGGGAGTGGGAAGCATGTGGAGACTGATGGCGCCTCTCTTCTCCTCCCACTTCTCCTCTGTCTTAGCTGTGTGTCCTTATACAGGCCCCTGGCCAGTCTGGCATGCTTGATCCTTGGGAATCCAGCTTCCCCCACACCCCCTACCCCATGTCCCAGGTGACCTAGGCAGGCTAAGAGAGGAGCCTTCAGAGGTGCTGAGACAAAGCTGACCCTTTCCAGGATAGGAGGGACATGTTCACCAAGAGAACTGTCCAAGAGGATGGGCCCAGGCTAAGGGACTTATGTAAATCAGAAGCAAATGGCATGCAAATATTATGCAAATATACATGTGGTTCTCCTGATTGCTTCTTTCAGTGGGAGGGGACCCTTGGCAAGCCTCTTGCCTGGGTCACTGGGAACAGGATGAGCAGGGAACCCCCCCGCTTCCATTTATTCTCCTTCCCTCCTCCCACAAGACCCATCATCTCTATCTGTGACTATAGCTACAGCCAATGCTTTTGTCATGAGTGTGTGGGGCTAGGGCTTCCTATCCCCCTCTCCTTAGGGGTGGGCTGGCTTGTGTCTCCCCTGTCAGACTGGGGAGTCCCTGAGGGGAAGTGGGGGCAGGAATGCTGAGGTCAGCTTATCTCAACCCCGGCTAAATCCTGAGAGGATGTATATGGGGAGAGATCCTTCTGCACAACTGTCTCAACTTTACCAGAGGAATTCTGTCCCTTTATGCCTCACTGTCCCCATAGCCCATGCTCCCACAGAGGAGGGAGACCCAGGGAAGGAGGCTGGAATGAGACTTGAAATTTTTGGTTTGGAGTGTGGCAGAATCCTGTTTTGTTTACTCCACCAGAAAAAAAAAAAAAAAAAAAAAAAGGTTGTTTTTCCCGAGGGAAGAAAAGTTCAAGTCATTTCCATAAACAGGTCCACCTCCTCCCCTGAGCCAGAGAGCAGGCTCCTTAGCCGAGGCTGGCTCTTGGTCCCAGTGTGAATGAGTCAGTCCCCACAGGCTGCTCCGTGATCCAGGGCATGTCTTTAATTAAGGGGACAATTGCTTGGCTCTAGCCAACAGGTCCACCCCCTGGCAGATACACTCCATCCTGCGAATCTTCTCGCAGCCTGTCTCAGAGTCAGCCCTCTTTCCTTTTTCTTACTGAAGAGACAAGATGTGGACAAATTGGGATGAGAGATGGGGGAACAACCACCTTCTATGATCCTGTCTGGACACTAGTGAGTGCTTCTCCAAGAATCTGGAGCTAGTAATAGCAGAGATACGCTGGACCAGAGCCCTCGACATCTGTATCCTTCAGTCTTAGAGGGTGAGAGACCAACCCCTCATTTTACAGGGGCCCAGGGATGGAAGGCTCTTCTTAAGGTCACACAAAAAGGCAGTGACAGAACTCGGATGCTAGAATTCTGAGCTTGTGCTGAGTTTAGTTCATTGACTTCCTTGTCCAGTGGGCATTGATCTGAGCAAGAAGTAGATGAATGAGATGATGGAGGCCTGGGCTTCTGGGCTCATCACTCAGTAGGCTATTTTCTCAGCAGTTGTGTTTCCACCTGCAGAAAAGTTTTTTTTTTTTCCTTCTTTGTTTCAAACTGTGCTCCTTTTGTGGACAGAGCCTCTGTCTGTTGTTTGGTTCTGCCAGTTAGTGAAGTTCTTGGAGGGGTCCTTTGTCATCTACAAAGGTTGCTAGTGCTGGAGCTGCTGCGCTGGGGTTCCCGGGTGACCCCTAGAGTCTGGGAGGAGCCTGGGTCCTGGGATGCTGAGGATGGAGGGGAAGGGTCTGGGGTGTGGGCACTGGATGGATGGTGTGCTGGGCATTTCCTAGGACTGCTGGGTTCCCAGATTGTCCCTGGAAAAGAGGAGCAGGGCTCAGATACCCAGGACCCGTGGGAAAGGAGGAAGTTGTGAGGTCTGGAGCGCTTTTCTCTCCTCGAAGACAGCTGAAAGCTGGGGATGTGTGCAGGGAGAGCTGTGCCCCACACATCTGCTTCTCCAGCAACTCAGCCAGGACTGCCGAGTCCCTTCTAAAGGGTAACAGATGGACCGCAGTGCGGGCACTGGAAAGCAGCGCCAAGTCCTCCTATCATGATCACAGTCTGAGGCCCGTGGTATTTGACTACCAGCAAGGCCTGACAGGGAAGTGGTGCCCCGAGGCTGCCTGTGCACCGAGATGGCTCCTTCCGTAGTGGGCCTTGGGAACCTGGTGTCTTGGGAGCCAGGTATGTACCTCCGCCCACATATTCTTATCTAGGGCCATCCTGGATATAACGTAGTGAAAGGTGGGGTGGGGCCATAGGAGGTATAGTGGCCTGGGTCATTGGGAATGCCGTGTGTGTGTGTGTGTGTGTGTGTGTGTGTGCGCGTGTGCGTGTGCGTGTGCGTGTGTACAGGGACATGTTTCACCTCTCAGCATCTCCAGTATTGTGTGTAGAGGTTAAGCTTAAGGGCACAAGGTCTGGAGCTACAGTACCCAGGTTCAAATCCTGACTCTGCCACTTACTAGTTGTATGACCTTAGGCAAGTCACTCCACCTCTCTGTGTCTCAGTTTCCTCATCAAGAAAATGGGGATAACCTACCTTATAGGGTTGTTGTGAGACTGACTTCATGAACACTGGCATCTAGTAAGAGTCATTTGTATTATTTTGCACAACAACACTTCCTGTCAGTCTCTCTTATGAGTCTTAGGACTGGGGTTGGCAGCAGCTCCACAGATGTTCACTGCTTTCTCTGCATTTCAGAGGAGACCTGGATCTGGGGAGCAGCATGGTCCAGTAGAGCAAGTCCAGGCTTATGCAGCCAGGTAGACCTGGGTTCAAAGCTACTTATAAGGTATGTAACCTTGGTTAAGTGACCTCAGATCTCTGCACCTCAGTTTTCCCATCTGTAAAATGGGGACAGTTCTTATCACATAGAGAAATTGTGAAAATTAGATGAGAGGACATATGAAATCTCCCAGCTCACTGCCTGCCAAGTAGTAGCCTGTCAGTGATTAATGTGGTTTGTTCCTTTTTGATTTTCAGAATGGCTACAACAGAGTTGAACTTTTACTCTATGTGTATCTCTTGAATTGCAACGATTATTTGATTGGCGGTGATAATAACATTCATAATAGTAATATATCCCCCCATACTGTTGTTTATTGATTACACATTATTCATATATATCATCACATGTAATCCTCACAATAGCCCCGTGAAGTACATGGTATCATTATCCCCACTTTTAAATTTTTTTGCACGTCATAATTTTTAAAAAACTTTCAATTTTATATTGGAGTATATCCAGTTAACAGTATTGTAATAGTTTCAAGTGCACAGCGAAGTGACTCAGCCATACATGTACATGTACCCATTCTTCCCCAGACTCCCAGAAACGTCCAATCCATTATCCCCCTTTAAAGATGAGGAAAATGAGGCACCTTAAGAAGGCAAGTGGCTTCCGACAAGGCACCAGGCGGGTTTTGCAGAGGGATCCCCTTTCCAGCCAAGCAGAGGCCATGGCTCAATTGGGTCCGGGGTGGGGAGGAGCGGGGGGAGCATGTGCTTATGCAAATGGATGAGTGCTAATCGCTTTCCTAATGGGAAGCACGCGGGGAGATAGGATCTGCAGCAAAGCGGAAAGGCCTTCCAGAAGAGTGGAGTTGGGAGAAAACCCAGAGAAATCTGGGAAGATAAGGCACTGCCCTGAGAACTCACTGCACTGTGGGCGGGCGCCGGGCAGTGAGTCCAAGGCAGGCTGGGATGTGTGTAGTTAACCGACTGCTTTGGGCCAGGAGCAGCTTGGAGAGCAGGGTCCCTCTCCCTGAGCCAGACCCACTTGCTGGACAGCCTAGCACAGAGTTCCTGGATACCTCCTCCTCTTTACTTTGCTCTGTGTTGGGTCCTGGTGTCATCCAGACACGTCTAAACCCTGCCTCCTAGAAGAAGAGTTCAGGAGAGTGAGGACCTGGGCTCTAAAGCCAGATCATTTGGGTTCAAATCTAATTTCTGCCACTTTACTAGCTGTGTGACCTTGGACAAGTTACTCAACCTCTCTGTGCTACAGTTTCCTCATCTGTAAACTGGGATGTTATATGTTAGTGATGATGCTATACTGAGGAGTAAGTGAATTAATCCATGTAGAAGGATTAGAAGAATGGCTGAGACATAACAAGTACTGGACAAGTGATAGATGCTGTTGTTATTATTATTACTTTAGAAAGATAATAAAATTTGGCCAAGTCCCTTCCTTGCTTAAAACCTTTCCAGCGTGTCTCATTGCCCTCGGGCTCCAGCGCATTCTCAGTGCTGTGGTCTGCATGTGGCCCCTGCTCATGCTTCAGCTTTCACTCCCTGATCCACTCCCCTGCAGCCACCCTGAATGACTTGTGTTTTCCTGAATGTTCCATACTCTTCCCTCTGGGCCTTTGCATATGCAGTTTCCTTGTCTTGGAGTTTCCCCTTCAAAGGATGTGCCTTCCCCCACACCCTATGTTTTTGGCTGTTGCCAAGGAAGCTTATTTCTGAGGCCCATCAGATTGTGAGACCTACGCCTGCGTCCTCATGGCCTCTCGTGTCCCACTATCCCAGCACTTGCCACTGAGTTGTGATTGCTCAGGGTCTGTCTCCCCCATTGGGCTGGATCGCCTCTCTGTACCTCGTGCACAGAGCAAGTCCTGACCCAGAGGAGTCTTGACAAGCGTTTGTTGAACAAATCTAGAGGGGAACTCAGACAAGTACCCCAAGCTAACTGCCCTGAGGTCCTATCCGGCTTCTATAGACGAGACAACACAATCTGAGAACACGGCAGCTTGATGGGCAGTGGAGGCTGGTGGTTATGGAACAGGCTCTCCAGACAGACAGACTGGGGTTTGAATCTTGGCCCAGCTTCTTGTGAGCTCTGTGACTTTGGGCAAAATGTGTAACCTGCCTGAACTTCAATTTCTACCTGATAAATGGGAATAAAAATACACACTAAGCATGAAATGAAATAATGACTTAAAGTGCTTTATACCATATGGGGCACATAGTAAAGGCCGTTAAATGGTGACTGTCTGCTTCTCCATCGTCGCGATCCATGCCTAAAGTTGCCTATCACACGTGCTGTCTTTATAGCCACAACCTCTAACCTGGAGGCGGCAGCCAGTGTGCGAACTGCATTCAGAGGTAGTAAACCATCTCTGGGCACTGCCTTTCACACCGTCAGCAAGGAGGGGCCACCTGGGAATCTAAGTGGAAAGAGGACCAGCTCGGTGATCAGACCTCCACCGGCGGCCCTGCAGGACCCGGCCACTTCCAGAGATCTCTTCTGGCATTTGGATTCTAAGGTTTGGTCCCCTGGATTCTAGAATTTGAAATTGTCTTACTCTATCTGAGATTCTCCTGTACGATGAAAGCCACACCGTGTATGGGCCAAAGCTAGCATGCATTCATTTATTCATTCCACACTTACTGAGGACTTGCTCTGTGGCTGGAGTTGCGGATACCAAGACTGATAGGGTACCGTGAGCCTGCACTCAAATTGCTCACAGATTGGAGGGGCAGAGATGTAAATGAGCAATTAAAGACCAAGCTGTCGGGGACTGTGAAGGGGTCGGGGGGCTATGGGAACCCCAACTCGGACACCTGACACTCCTGAGCCCTTTCTCTGTCCCGGGTACCACGCTAAGTGGCCTCTATGTGGAATGCCGTTTGGTCTTTCAAGAGCCCAGCAGTTAGGCATGAACGTTGAACTCATCTGAATGTGTTTTCTGTTGCTGCTGTAACAAATTCCCACCAAACTTAGTGGTTTAAAACAACACAGAACTATAATCTTACAGTTCTGGAGCCAGAAGTCCAGAATCAGTTTCGCTGGACTAAAGTCAAAGTGTTGGCAAAGGCTGGTGCTTTCTGGAGGCAACGAGGGCAAAATCCACTTCCCTGCCTCTTTAGCTGCTAGCGGCTGCCTGTGTTTCTCAGCTCATGGCCCTTGCATCACTCCAATCTCTGCTTCTGTCACCACATCCCCTTCTCTCACTCCGACCCTCTGCCTCCCTCTTATAGGGACCCTTGTGATTACATTGGATCCGCCCAGATAATCCAGGATAATCTCCGCATCTTAAAACCCTTAATTTAATCACACCTGCAAAGTCCCTTTTGCTACATAAGGGTAATGCATTTCACAGGTTCCAGGGGATTAGGATGTGGACATCTTTGGGAGGGGGTGTATTCAGCCTACCGCGCCATCTTACAGATGAGGAAACTAGGGCATATGAAGGTTAAGGAATTTCCTGAGTCATTTAGCCAGTAACTGGCAAATCCAGCGCTCCCTGGTTTTAGGCCTCAAGCTCTTAGCCCTAAAACAAGAAAGCTGCTGGTGGAGGTGAACCTTGAACCAGGTTTTGAAGAATGAATTGGAGTTAACAAAAGGTGTGGCAGGTAGAGGAATGGTGTGGGCCACGGCATAGTGGTGAACATAAGCTTAGCATCCGGTGTGTTTTGGGGCCATAAATTGCTCAGAATGGCTGGAGTGTGGCGTGGGTGACAGGGAGCAGGTGGGTAGGGTCTGGATCCTGGAGCTGCAGAGCGTGGGCTGAGATGCCCGCAGTTCAACCTGAAAGACGTGAAGATCCATGGGGTGGGGCTGGGGTTACCTGTATGTCCTGGGTCCAATCCCTTCCCCTCTCTGACCCTTGATTTCCAGTCGAGGGAAATGGTGGGCCAGCTCTTCTGCTGTGACTGGGTGAGTCTCCCTGCCCACTCATTGCCTGGCCTGGTCCCATCCATCTCTGGGCAGAAACAAGGGCTGGATGAACTGCTCCCTTCCCCCACACCAGGACAGTGACGGTTTCCAAATATCTGTCTGTTGAAATAATGTTCTCTGGGCGCTGGGCCTCCCTCCCTCCCTCACATTCCTGGGTGAGCCTGCCTGTTTGGCTTGCTCGGACAAATATTGACTTTCTCTGTCCTTCTCACTCTGGGTCTGTTTAAAAGGCATCAATCTTTGCCGGGGTGTGAGCTCCCTCTCCGTAACCTGTGGCCTCTGCGGTCCTGTCTGGGCAGGGAGCGGTGGGGAGGGGCTCGCAGGCCCTGGGGACACCCCTTGGGCGGTATTCACGAGGCTTTCATGGAATGGTCAGGTGCCTCCCATCCGGTCCCTGCAGCATGGCATCCACATGGAGACCCTCCAGACACCTTCCTCCTGGCTTCACAATACCGAGCGGGGGAGTTGTGTGATCCTCTGTTAGAAAACCCTGCTGACTCTACCTTCAAAATCCTACCCACAGTCCAGCCACTTCTCAGCCTCCCCTGCTACCTACCATCTGTGTCCAAGAACCATCATACTGCTCCTGGATTATTAACCTCCTAACTGGTCTCTCTGCTCCTGCCCTCTTCCCTTCAGGCTGTTCTCAAACGTTGGAGCCAGAGTGGTCCATTAAATGGTTGTCAGATCCTGCCACTCCTGTGCTCCCAGCCCTCCAGTGGCCTCCCAGACACTCAGAGGAAAAGTAAAATTCTTACAGTGGCTTAAAAGTCCTCCATCATCTGTCCCTGCCTTCCTTCCCTGACCTCCCTCCTTGCTCACTCCTGGCCTCTATGCTCCAGCCTCACTGGCCTCCTGGTTGCGCCTCAGCCTGAGAAACTTCACACTCACTGTTCCCTCTGTCTGGACGGGTCTCCCTCTCCCCTACTTCTTTGTTGTTTTTTGCTCAGATGTCACCTTCTCAGTGAGCCCTTTCCTGGGCAGCACTCCCTGCCCTCCCCCTAGCACTCTGTGTCCCCTCCTACTTTATCCTTCTCCATAGCCCTTCCCTACAGCTAAGACACTGTGTATTTTAATTTTTAAAACAATTTTATTTATATTTTGGCTGTGTTGGGTCTTCGTTGCCGTGCGCGGGCTTTCTCTAGTTGCGGCGAGCGGGGGCTACTCTTCGTTGCGGTGCGCCGGCTTCTCATTGCGGTGGCTTCTCTTGTTGCGGAGCACGGGCTCTAGGCATGTGGGTTTCAGTAGTTGCGGCACGTGGGCTCAATAATTGTGGCTTGCAGGCTGTAGAGTGCAGGCTCAGCAGTTGTGGCTCACAGGCTTAGTTGCTCTGCGGCGTGTGGGATCTTCCCGGACCAGGGCTCGAACCCGTGTCCCCTGCACTGGCAGGTGGATTCCTAACCACTGTGCCACCAGGGAAGTCCTACACCATGTATTTGAATCATTGATTTGTTTATTGGCTGTCTCTCCTGAGGGCAGCGATTTTTGTCTGTTTCATTTGCAGCTGCATCATTCACACCTAGAACAGCGCTGTCCCACAGCAAAGGGCCCAACCGTCTGTGGAGTGAATGCGTGACTCCCTGCTTTGTAGATGAGAGTTGATGGGTTGTTAGTGTAATAGCCAATATTTATTATATGCTTTCTGGGCACTTTACGTACACAAGCTCATCAAATGCTCACCACAGCCAGTCCATAAGGTGGGCATCTCTATTGCCCTCTCTCACGGACGAAAGAAAGGAGGCCCCAAGTGGCACAGGGCTGGGTCCTGGCTGCCTCACCAGGCTGCGTCCAACCCTGAGTGCGTGCGTGCGTGTACCACAAAAGGCCAGCTGTGCGGTGAGCTGGTGTCCAAGCTCGTGAGCCTCCACCACCTCCTCCCCTCCTGGCCCTCCCACCTGTTACCAGGACGGCCCGTGCACGAGCTCGCAGATTCATCTCGGTCCATCTCGCCCCATGGCACTTGGCCAGGCCCCTCACTCATCTCCTGCTTCCAGCTTCACCCTCTGTCTCTGTGTCTGTCTGTCTCTGTCTCTCTTTTTGGCTCACCACCCAGCTTGCTGCCCACACATTGCCCTTAGACCTCATCTCCCTCCTCTCTTTGCCCAGAGATCTGTGGGACCAGGACTAAGCCCCTTCTGGATTTCTAAGCCCCGTGGTATCTGGCTCAGGAAGCCTACCTCCGCTCCCTCCCTTTCTCCTGTAATGAAGGCCGGCCCCACTGTTTACCCCACCAACCCTGCAGCCATCCCCTTTTATTTTGAAAAAAATTTGAAGAATAGAGAATCTGTAAGAATCATACAACAAATATTCCCATACCCTTTCCCTAGATTCACCCGTCTGAATACTTCTCCCCTTCCTCCCTCCCTCCATCCTCCCCACCTCTTTTCCTCTCTCCCTCCTTCTCTTTCTCTCTCTCTCAGCATTTGTGAGTGAATAACAGACCGCCCCTCAAACTTCAGTACGTATCTCTTAAAAAAGGACATTCTCCTACATAACCACAGTACAATTATTGCCCTAAGAGTTTAACTTGGAAACTCTATTATTATCTAATACATAGTCCACATTCAAATTTTCCCAATTTTCTAAATAATGTCCTCTAGAACATTTTATTTTAGTTGTCATGTCTCTTCGGTCTCCTTTAATCTAGAGTAGTTTCCTAGCCTTTTTGGTCATCTTTCATGACATGGACTTTTATTTTATTTTTTTAAAGAATAACTTTAAAAAGAATTAATTAATTTTTGGCTGCGTTGGGTCTTCGTTGCTGCGCGGGGGCTTTCTTTAGTTGTGGTGAGTGGGGGCTACTCTTTGTTGCGGTGTGCAGGCTTCTCATTGCGGGGGCTTCTCTGCTTTCACAGCATGGACTCTAGGCGCGCGGGCTTCAGTAGTTGTGGCTCGTGGGCTTAGTTGCTCTGCGGCATGTGGGATCTTCCAGGACCAGGGATCAAACCCGTGTCCCCTGCATTGGCAGGCAGATTCTTTTTTTTTTTTTTTTGCGATACGCGGGCCTCTCACTGTTGTGGCCTCTCCCGTTGCGGAGCACAGGCTCTGGACGCGCAGGCTCAGCGGCCATGGCTCACAGGCCCAGCCACTCAGTGGCATGTGGGATCTTCCCGGACCGGGGCACGAACCCGTGTCCCCTGCATCGGCAGGCCTACTCTCAACCACTGTGCCACCAGGGAAGCCCTGGCAGGCAGATTCTTAACCACTGAGCCACCAGGGAAGTCCCGACATAGACATTTTTGAGGAGTCTAGATTGGTGGTTTAGTGAAACGTCACCCGATTTGGATTTGTCTCAGTGTTTCCTTATGATTAGATTCAGGTTAACCATTTTTGGCAGGAATACTGTTCTCCCTGCCCCCAGCCTCTCTCTCTCTCTGGATCATCCCACCCATGCCCAGCCCCATTCCCAGCCCTAGGTGCTGGGTCAGTGAGAAGACCTGCTCCGGCACTAAGGGACTGGAGTGGAGAGGCCACCCTGTCCTGCCCACTCGGAAGACATGAGGGCATCAGGGACCCTTCGCCTGGAGAGGCTCAGGAGGCAAGGGTTTGCTCCTGAGATTTTTAGTAGCAGAATCTTCCGTTCAGATACATCATACATGGAAAAGTGATGGAGACTGGCCCTGCTCCTATTGAAGGAGGCGTGTGTATGTGCACGTGTGTGTGTACATCTGTGTGTGCATGTATGTGTGCCCGCGCAGCTGTGTTCTTGGGCTTGGGTTCTGAAGCTCCAGCTCCAGGCACTGCTCCTCTGCTCCAGAGTGGCTCCAAGAAATTTTCATAGAGTCTTGGGGGCTCTGCTGATCCAAGCAAGCTGAACCCCGCAAACATCGTGAGATTTACAGTGTTGAGTCTAATGCTAGGCCCAGGGAGGAGGGATTGGAGGTGGTGTAGCCCACTGGCTTTGAAGTCATGTAGAGCTGCCTTCCAAACCCTACCCTGCTTCCTATTGGTTCTGTGGTCCTGGACAAGTTACTTAACCTCTTTAAACTTTGGTTTCCTAATCTGTGAAATGGGATACTAGTAGTATCTACCCCTGTGTGATCCTGTGAAGTTGAAAAGCGGTAATGGCCTTGCAGGTTTGGTACGTAATAGATGGATATCTCCAAGTGGAGTGAGGAGAGCAGGGAGGGGGTCCACAGGCTGGGATGCTGAACCCCCCACCCGGCAGGTTGAGCTCAGGAACTAATTGTCAGAACAGTTGTTTCTGATACACAGAAGGCTTATGACTTTCCACTCCAAGCCTGTCATTCTGCGGTGGGTAATCAAGTGGGACTTTGATGGTGGATGCAGTGGATTAGGGCTGGGAGGGGTTTCCAGGCCCAGCCCTTGGCAGTGACTGTGGAGAGGAGAGAATTTCAGAGCTGAGGGTGGGAATGGGGAGGCGGGGAGCCCTAATTCACATCAGCCTCTGCTTGGGGCTTACCCCACCCCGTGCTTGGAGAACATACCAGCTTGTCCACATGTGGGAAAGGGGTTGGTCCCCTGGCTTGGCAGTTGGGGGGGTCTGAGGTCTTGTCCTGCTCAGCTGCCTGCTCCGGGTGTGACCCAGGGTGTCATTCCCTGGCTCCCAGACTACTTTCCTCATTTGTAAATTGTGCATGAGCGTGCATGCACGTGTGTGTGTGTGTGTGTGTGTACGCGTATTGGATTCATTTATTAATTCGTCAATCTTTGTTGAATACTTACTATGTACTGGGTGCTGGGATATAGTGGTGAGCGATAAAGACAAGGTCCCAGGCCTTGTAGAAGTTCCATTCTAATGGGAGAGACAAACAAATAAGTAATTAGAACTGTGATAAATGCTCGAGGAGATGAGCAGAGTGCTCTAAGATTGTTAGTGATGGTGGGGGAGAGTCAGGGAAGGCATTCCTGAGAAGGTGGCATCTAAGCCAGGCCTGAAGGATATGTGGGAGTTGGTTATGCAAAGGGAAGAAAGAGGTGTGTGCATAAGGGCAAGAGAGAGGTCTAGGCAGAGGAAACAGTATGTACAAAGGTCATGGGGCAGAGAGAGCACGAATGATTTACAAGGACTGTTTCAGCTCAGCCACCTGAGGGTCCTTGACACGCACCCTTTTTCTCATATGATCCATGGGAAGTGCCTCTCACAGTAGATGGGATGTTCAGACTAGACTTCCCTTTCCTCTGTTCTCTGTGGGCCCAAAGAGTAGAAGTGGCAGGGAGGAAGCTGGAGGAGGGAAGCTGCATTCCTCCTTCAAGCCTCATCAAGACATTCCTTGTATCTTGGGTTCTCTTTCCTGTTTTCTCAATCTTGAAATGACAGATGACAGTCGAGATTTTCTTATTTCTTATTTATTCTCCTCTGCTTCTGGCTCTTTCTCCCTGCTTCCTATCAATGTCTGTTGGGCGGAGAAAAATGTACAATTTTTGTTATCTGTGTCAAACTGACTCATTCTCACTGTAGGTGACCCAGAGGAAGTGTGTGTGTACATGCACACGCATACCTCTTTCATGAAGTCATGGCCTCCACAAGGGCCCAGGGAAGTCCTACCCGGTTCTGAGAGTTGATGGGGGAACCACACCAAAGGCAGTGATAAGAGTGGGTGCTGGTGGTCGCCGTCAGGAGGCTGCAGGTTGGAGAACTCAGCCCTCAGCCCTGCTCAGGCTTTGGGACTAGCTTGTGGGTGACAGGAGAAGGGGGTAAGAAGAGACCCTCCCAACCTTGAAGTCCCCTTGGCCAGGCATGGCTATGATTTCGCTCAGGGCTCCGCTGGGAGGGGAGCAGGGTATTGTCTTGGGCTGGCTACTTACAAGGCACTGCTGCTGGTGCCCTAGATTCACTGAGGACAAACTGCTCCATCAGGCCCCTGACAGCACCTGAGGGCCTGGGGACTGCTGCCTGAAGCCCTACTGTGTGCTGTACGTGGCCAAGAGAGCTGAGCACACCCTGCAGCCGAGTCTCCCGATGGCTCAGGGCTGCAAGCAAACAACAGTTAGGGAGCTCATGGGGAGGCTGAAAGAGCAGGGAGGAGTCAGTGCACACACAGCCTGTTACTGTCTGCCGGAGTCTGCAGAAAGAGGGTCTGGGTAGGGGATGGTCCATGGATCTGCGTTTGGGGACCTCTAAGAGACTTGTCTTAAATGAATGTCTGAGGAAGTTGTCAGCATGGTTTGAGGTTGAGGGGCTGAAGGACTTGGGCTCCACTAGCCTGCGGGGAAGGCAGGCGGTCCTCCGAGGGCTGTGGCTGGTTTGGGAGCACACTGCGTGGAGAGGTTGAGTAACTCTTCTGCAGGCCATCTGCATCTGTGCTTTTGGTGGCTGCTTTATTTCAGGTCCTTGCGGGCCAGTCTAACTCAGCACTGGTCCATTCGACTCAGCAGGTAAGCTCAGCTCAGGCCAGCTACACATACCTCCTCTCATCTGAGCTCTACCTAGCTCTGCTCAAGGAAAGTTGACTCAATATGACTCAACTAGACACAGCTCAGAAACTCAGCACAAACTCTCTCCCTCTACCCAATTCATTGAAGGTCTGTTTCATCCAACCTTGTTCTGGACAATCATCCCAACCACCACACTCAGCTCACCTACCCCACATCTATTCAACTAGGAGCTTGACTCAGTTCAGCACAAGAACTTTATTCAGCACAAATGACACTTTCAACTTGACTCAACTCACCCCTCTCCCCTCAGCTCAGCCTGACTTAATCAAACAACCCAACCTAATTCAACGCAACAAAACTGAGTTGACCTTAGCTCAGCTTTATCCAGCCCAGTCCAAGTCAGCTGAGCCAAGACTAGCCCTGCACTGCCCAGTTATCCCAACCCAGTTCAAAACAACTCAGTCCATATTGAATCAACCCAATCTGACTCAATTAGGTTCAACTAAAGTTTTCTAGATTTGAGTTAATTGATCTCAACCCTTCAGTAACTCCTTAGAATATGAACTCTGAGGGCAGAGATTTTGTATGTTTTAGTCACCCAGGTTTCCCAAAGACATAAAACAGCATCTGACACACAGTAGATGCTCAATAAATCTTTGTTGAATGAACCCTTCCTGACCCAACTTAAACCGACTCCATTTAACTCCACTTTTCATTCTTAGTTTGAATCGGATTCTACAGCCTCTTATATCAAACATCCAACTTGTAAAAATTTCATGTATTTATTCAGCTATGTACTGGGAAGTGTTCCGGTGCTGTGAGTATCACAGTAAAAAGGCTGACAAAGTCTTTCCTTGAGCTTACATTAGGTGGAATGACAAAAATAAAATAAAAATATATAAACACATATACGTGTGTGTGTGTACGTTATAATGTTATGTAGTGATAAGTACAGTGAAGACAAATACAGCAGAGTAAAGGGGTAGAGAATGATGGAGGTGGAACAGTGGTCTTCATGCTATGAAGAAATATGGTGGTCATAGAAAGCCCCTCTGAGGAGATGATATTTGAGCAGAGACCTGAACAAAAGAGCAAGCCCTTTGGTTATCTGGGGCAAGTGTTTTCCAGGATCAGGATACAGCAAGTGCAAAGGCCCTGAGGCAGAAATGAACTACGTTTGTTCAAGAGACAGGAAGGCCAGTGCAGCTAGAGCAGTGTGAGATCCAAGAGATTTTTCTCCTGCTAGTCTGTTAGCTTTGAGAGGGTTGGGACTGTCTTGTATGTGGCTGCATTCCCTGCTTCTGTCATGTGCTGACACACAGTAGCCACTTAGAAACAAATTTTTGAATGAACGGATTCAACTGAGTGTAATGCAAATTGATTTAACCCTAATTAGCATACTTAACTCAATGCACTTCAATTCAGTTGGACTTTGACAAGACTTTTTTGGACCTTGCCACCTTTGGACAAGTGGGCTGCAATTCTAGAATTTGAAGACTGTAAGATTCTCTTAACTTTCCTAAGCCTCAATGAACTCATCCATTAAAGGGGAACAGTAACATCTGCCTTTCCTCTTTTGTGGGTATTGTGAGAATTAGTGAGATTGTGAGTGTGAAAGTGCTTTGCAGGCAATCAAGTGCTCGGGTGACCTTCCTGACCTTGGAGGTGTGTGACTCCAGGGGGGAGGGCAGATTGTGTGATCTCTCTGATCCCTTCTCTTTATGACATTCCACAAATCTGTCATTCTATGAGAGTATCTAAGACCCAAATCTGAGCAAGTCCCTCCAAAGTTTAAAACCCGCCCAGGGATGCCTGGTGGATATGAGATGAAGTTCAAAGTCCTCACCGTGACCCACTGCCCACTGCAGCCTCCCCTGACCTCCAGGCCCTCTGCCTGAATGCTTGCTCTCCTGTGTGTCCTCCCCCAGGCCTCTCTACTGTCTCTGGGTCTCTGCACCTGTGGTTCTCTCTGCCTAACTCCAATTCCTTCCTGCCTTTCGTTTTTCTTTTTAAATCTCAGGTAGGTGCAGCAAGTTTAGTTGATGACCCTTCTCCACATGGCAAAGCATCCTTCTCATGTTTCCTGCAAGGCCCTGCTCTTGTTTTGTTGTGTTTATGATTTTCCTACCCCATTTATTCCCAATTCCTCCTCTCAGTTCCCTCTTCCTCATAGGTCCCAACTCTAATGTGTTTGGTGTATGAGCTTGGAAATGCACATTTCTTTGAAAAAATACATGGTGTTGTTTTCTTTGTGTATGTTTTTAATTTATATAAATGGTATTTTGCTTTCGAGCGCCTTCTGTTTCTTATTTTTTTCCACTTAACAATGTTTCTAAGATCTATCCATATCATTGTATGTCCCCCTAGAGTCTAGTTCCTTGTGTCTAACTGCCTACACGCTGTGTGCATTCACCGCATTTTTCTTACCCACTCCCTCGTGACTCCTTGCGCCTTGGCCACAAGCAGTGCTCTAATGAACATTCTGGTACCTTTCCCTTCAGGGGCAGGGTGTGAGTTTCTTTGTGGTGAATATCCAGGAGGAGCATTGCTGGAGGGCCCAGACCTGGATTTAATTTTCCCAACTCTTGCATTGTATCCCACAGTGCCCAACGGCTCAGGTTTCCCTAAGTCTTTGCCAGCATTTGGTATTATTCAACTTTCACACTTGCAATCTGATGGGTATAAAATGGAACCTCACAGTTTTGATTTGCATACCTCTGATTAGGGTGAGGTTGGGCATCACTCCCATACCTGCTGCCCTTTGGCTTTCCCCTCCCTCTTTACCTGGGCCAAGTCATGCTGGTGCTGCGGGTCTCAGTGCAAGTGCAGTCCTCCGGGAAGCCTGCCCTGACTGTGCCCCCTCATTGCGTTTCCGGCCTCCCATTTGTTTCCTTAACCCTCTGTGCTCTCCATCACCATAGAACATGTCCTAATGTATGGTAATCATCTGTCTCTGCCACTAGACTGGGGGGTCCTTGGGGGTCACCTCCAGGTTTAATTCATCTCCTTGTCTCTGGCACTCGGCACAGGACCTGGTCTGATGAAAGTGCGGGACAATGTTTGATGACTGACTGACTGATGGAGAGAATCAGGGTGGTGGTTTTGAAGAGTTGAGAGGTCATGCTGGCAGGGGGCAGTGTGCACCAGGCAGAGGGCTGGGAGCTTTATAACTGGAAAGACAAGGGAGAAGCTGAGAAGGAGACTGTAAAGCTAGATCAGCGTTCATAGGCTGAGCCGTAGGCTCAAGACCCAGCCGGAAGGTTCCCCCCACTTTGGGGCTTTCGTTCGCTGTCTGTCATCGGAGGGGCCCACCTAGGCTGAGTGTGGGACCATGGCTGGGGGCAGGGAGAGAGCCGAGGGAGCCTCTCACACCTGGTAGTTATTGCTTTTCTCACCAGTCCTGACCCATTATCAATCTCCACCTAACGTCATCCTGGTTCTCTTGTGCCCCCGCCCAAACATTAGTCCGAGATGCATCTTCCTAACTCGCTCTTAGCCTTTGTCTTGGGGCCAAAGCTGCCGCGAGGGCTGTTGGCAGGGTCTTGGGCTTTGGCCAGCCTGGCATCAAAAGCCCCTGCAGTGACTTGCAGCTGCAACCGTGGCTTGCTCCAGCTGAAGGGCTCTTTCCGCGGAGCCCGCTGCCCTGGCCCGCGGCTGAGGTAATTCCCCACCAGAGTCGGCTCCCTTCTCCGCAGCTCCCTTCTTTTCCTTCCACGTGGTTTGGCAGAGGCTGAAAGACAGAAGATTACAGGCATGCAGTACAACCCCGCAAACCAGCGTGAAACCCCATGGTTGTCTTTTTCCACCCTCTGCCTCTACTTAGTTTTTCCTTTCTCTGAGGAACTGGGTTCCCAACATCTCCTCCTTCCCCAGGATCAATCAGTTGGCAGGGTGTTGTGGGAAAGAAATTTGCATTCAATCATGCCCATGGCAACCATCATAAGCAGGGCCCATGTTCCTGTCCTGGAGCCCAGACTCCGTTCTGTTTTAAAAGCCTTGGGGTTTACAAAACTAAGCGGACTAGAATATAACTTTTAATAGCACATTTGAACAGAATTTAATGACAGAACTATAAAGTGGTTTTTCTGCAAGGACTATTATTAATCATAAGAATAATCATAGCAGTCTATTTCATTTGGCCGCATGTTCCAGTGTTCAAGACGTTTTCACATTAGTCATCCCATCTGACACTCTTAACTCTCCTGATAGGGCAACAGGGCTGACATTATTTTTCTGTAGCTTAGAACTGTGTTTCTCAAACGTGAACGTGCACAGGGATCACCCGGGGATTTGTTAAACTGCAGATCCTAATTCAATAGGTCTGGGGTTGGCCTGAGATTCTGCATTTCTAACAAGACCCCACGTGACACCCATGCTGTAGATCCGTGGACCACCCTTGAAAAATGAGAATGAGTAACTCAAAGTTCACATAGATAAACGGTGTGAGAGCCAGAGCTGATTCCTTTCTTTCTTCCTTCAGCAAGTACCAGTCAAGTGCTTACTGTGTGCTTGATGTGGTTCTAGGTGCAGGAGAGAGTGATAGTTAAAATACCTGACCATGGGCACAGGCGCTGACCCGTCAGATCATCAGGTCGCCAGCTATGGCACAGGGCATTAATGCTTCAGTGGCGGATGGAGGCAGGTCCAGAGGGCCTCAGGGGAGAGTGTGGCTGGCCAAGGGAATTCAGGGGGTATTCGGGGGTGGGGGGCTCAGGTCAGAAGCCTCTCAATAATTAGTACCAGTTATATAAGAGCCCTGGGCAATTATACAGAGAAGTATCAGGCAGAGCTTCTGGCCCTGATGGGCACCCAGTGCAGTGGGAGAGCCAACGTGGATCCACGAGGTCGGGAGAGCATTGTGTTTGTAAACTCCTCTAGGGCAGGCCACTGCATTCATCTGTCCCCTTCACTGTTATATCCCCAGTCCTTGGCCAGTGGACGTCCTGGGGCATAGTGAACACTTCATAAATATATTTTTTTTTCTGGGAATGAATGACTGAACAGGGCACAGGAGGCGCAAATAAGGGAGCAGTCAGTCTACTTAAGGTGCAGTGAGGTGGGGAGGAGCTATCAAGGAAGGCTTCCCAGAGGAGGTGATATTGGAGCCACGTAGTAAAGATCATGGGTGTTTGCTAGGCAGTTGGTGAAGAGGAGCAGGCAGGCCTGGAGCAGGGACTCCTGCTTAACCCCACAGCTGCCTTAGTGCAGGGAGCTGGCGAGTCTGTCCTTCATTCAGGATGCTGGGCCACTCACCTGAAACTCCCCTTCTCTAAGGTGTCTGGCCATTTGGATGTGATGTCAGGGTTCTCCCAGCTCCCTAGGAAGTCCTCTCTTCACAAGATGAAGGGGCTCCTCTTGGAGGATGACTCAGGCCTGCTTGAGCATACTGTGTTCAGGGTAGGCTCAGACCCAGGAAGGGACCTCCCCAGTGTTGGACATCGGGGCCTCAGGGATGAATCGGATGACCCTCCAGGATCTCCCATCAAGCCCTCCCCAATTTAGTCTCAGGCCAGTTGACTTCCCTGCTTGACAGTGTTGGCCACCAGGTGCCCCCCACCTCTGCACTCTGATAGCACAGCCTCTGGTCCCATCTCCTGCCACCTTCTCTTTCTCTCTGTTCCACCTTTACATGTTTAATATTATTTAAATAATAATACAATGGGCTTCCCTGGTGGTGCAGTGGTTAAGAATCCACCTGCCAGTGCAGGGGACAGAGGTTTGAGTCCTGGTCCAGGAGGATCCCATGTGCCACAGAGCAACTAAGCCCGTGAGCCACAACTACTGAGCCCGCAAGCCACAACTGCTGAGCCTGTGCTCCTAGAGCCCGTCCGTGCTCCACAACAAGAGAAGCCAACCCAATGAGAAGCCCGCGCACCGCCACGAAGAGTAGCCCCCGCTCCCCGCAACTAGAGAAAGCCCGCGTGCAGCAACAAAGACCTAATGCAGCCAAAAATAAATAAATAAAAAACGTGGGGATGGTGGTGGTGGTGGGATGAATTGGAAGATTGGGACTGACATATCTACACTAATACATATAAATGGATAACTAATGAGAAGCTGCTGTATAAAAAAATAAAATAAAATTCGAAAATAAAAAATAGTAAATAAAATAAATAAATTAAAAAATAATACAATATTTTCTATACTAATATAATAATAATTTAATATATTAAAGAGGTTTTCAAAGCCTCTTTTTATATGGGAACCAGAGCAGGTGACATAATCCCCATTTTATGGATGTGGAGACTAAGACTAAAACTTTGAGAGAGGGAGTGTTTGACCAAGGACATAAGGGGCAATTAGTCTCAAACTCAGGACTCTCATCCTGGGTCCAGTGACTTGCTTAAGCAGTGGCCTTTTAATCAATCAATCAATCAATCAACAGATACTTATCAACTGTCTACTGTGCGCCAGGCTCTGGTCTAGGCTTTGCCCTCATGGAGCTGTCTCTTTAGTGGGGGGAGACAGACAGTTAGAAATATAAGATGACATATAGTATGGCAGGTGATGATCTTATGGACAAAAATGAACCTGGGAAGGGGGATGGGGAGCACAGAGGGGTTGTGTTTGTAATGTTAAGTGGAGTAGTTAAGGACTGCTTGAAGGAGGTGATGGAGCCAGCTATGCATATATCTGGAGGAAGAATGTTCCAGGCAGAGGAAGAACAAAGACCTGGAGGTGGGAGTGTGCTGGAGCCCCCCTGCTTCCCAGGGGCTCTAGAGCTCCTTTTGATGTGAGTCTGGTCTTCTCAGCCCTTCAGGCACAAGATTCTCTGTTCATCTGCTCTCTCCATCTCCCCATGGGGCTCCCAGCATGTGGCTTTGATAAGCCGGGGCCCTGGGAGCCCCTGCAGTTGCTGGGGTGGGTGGTGACAAGCCAGAGAGGCAGCGAGAGCCCACGATGCTGGGATGCCCACTCTCCCGCTGCCCTGCGACATGTCTCTTGAGAAGCAGCAGTAGTATTGAAAGGTTGATCTCCCTATTAGAAGGGATTTGTCAGCACGAGCTGGGGCTTAGCGGCCTAAGCCGTGGGTCTGAAGGCTCAGACAGGTTCAGGGCCTGGAGGAGGTGACTCAGGCCTGGCTCCCCAGGGAATCAAGGAAAGGCCACCAGCTGAGATGGCCTGGGTCAGAGTCAGAAGGAATCGCTTGGCGTCTCCAGGGGCACTGCCAAAGCCACTGGCGCTCCCAACATTCTTCCTGGGATCCAGGAGCAGCCTAATGCCGTGGCCTGGCATGCAGAGCTGAGCGGGGCCTCAGGGCTCAGCTGGGCACTCACGGGGCTCACTCTGTTCTCTTCCCCAGGACAACCCCTCCTTCTCTGTGGCTCTGGATGCCATCTGCACCCCAGTAATTCCCTGAGTTCCTCAGACCACTCTCCTGACGTCCAGCAGTCTACCTGACACCCCTGCTGGGATGTCCCATAAACCTCTTCAACTGAATGCATGCAAAACAGGACCCCCATCCTCCCCCAAATCTGCCTGTCGGTCATAGCTACCTTTCACCGTTCCACACCCTTCATAGTGCATCAACTCACCTGCGTACTTTCAGCAGCCTTAAGGGTAAGGTCCTGTTACAGCCCCGTTTTACAGACGAGAGAACCAGGAAGGGGGAGGTTATGTCACATAACACTTGTACTAAACTGCTTTACCGAGTCAATTCCACATCCAGAATCTACCCAGAAGCTCCACATCCCTCCATCTCCTCTGCCATAACCCCAACCAGTTCCAATTGTTCCTATAGTTTCCTAACTGGTCTCCACTCTCCTTCTCTCCAGTCTCTTCTCCCCAGAGCAGCCTTAGTGATTAAGAAAATGCAGAACTGATGATGTCACTTTCCACAGTTCTTAGATAAAATCCAAACTCCTTACCATGACCTGCCGGGCCGTGTCCAGGATGGCTCCTGGCCGCCCCTCCTGACTTGTCACCCGGCCCTCACGCAGCTCACATCAGCCCCCCAGTCTGCTCTCGGGTCCTTAAATATGACAAACCCCTTCCCACTCAGGTCCCTGCCACTTGCCACTTCCTTTGCCCAGGGTGCTCCCTCCTGAGGCTCCCTCAGCCAGCCTCATCCTGGCTTTGCGATCATTCTTCAGGTTTCAGTTTAAACGTCGTGTCCTCAGGAAGCCTTCTTTGACTTTTTCAGACCTCACCACCCCGTTAGATGATCATGGCTCCCTGAACTTCACGTTGACGACATCTACGTCCACTGCAATTAGCTAACTGTCTGGGTCCTTCCTTGTTGAGCACGTGGCTTCCCTGAAAGGTCAGAAGGCCCATGGGGCAGGGCCTGGGCCTCTGTGGTTCCCAGCAGTATTCCTAGCACAGCACCTGACACATCGTGGGCACCCAGTAAATGCTGAAGAGCAAACGAATGACATTCTCAACCTTTCTTTCCAAGGTGTCCCTTGTTGCTCCCCTTCATACGCGTCACGCTTCCCCTAAGCTGCTTCCCTTCTTCCCCTTCACGTAGCCACACTCACGGCAGCCTCTGTGCCTCTGCCCTTGCTGGTGTTCCAGCCTGACGCCCTGCCCCTTCTCCTCACTCATCCACGACCTATAGCTTCCTCGAGGCTCTGCTCTGGCCTCCACTTGCCAAGAGGTCTCCCTCCTAACAGGTTGCATAGCCCTTGTTTTCCTTGCTGTCCTGTGCTATTTCTCCTCCAATACTGCCCGTGCAAGAATCTTTGACGTCAGCTGCATGTAGGCAGGGACCGGGTCCTCTTTTTCAGTGCTCTCCCCAGAAGTGATCAGCTCAGGGCTGGTGCAAGAGATGCATGTGAAGGCGTACTGAGTCAGCCGAAGCCCCCGTCTGCCGTCTCCAGTTCTCCTGGACTTTCAGGTTCTCTTGGGAGGCACCCCAACCTCCCGACCCATTCCTCGCTACCTCTGCTTGTACCACCTGAGCGCAGGTTCTCACCCACTAGATCCTATGAGCAAGTTTGATTGTGAGAAAGCACAGGCAGTGGAAATAGCAAGGGTTTTGGAGTCAGACAAATCTAGACTAAAAGCCTATTTCTGTCAGGTTGAACCACATGAAATTGCCGTGTCTTAGCCACAAACTATTGAATAGAAAACAGTTTCATGTGGCTCAATTTAATATGTGTGCTCAGGCAGCTGGTCTGATCTCTTTTAGGCTTAGTTTCTTCATCTGTGAAATGGGAGGGTCGGGGGGAGGAGAAAATGAAGTGTGGAATTGTGAGTAAAAGCTTAAGTTCCGGAGCCAACTTTGAACCCTGGATCCACCATCTTATCGGGGTTCCTAATTACAAGCAACAGAGTCCATTATAGCTAGTTTAAGCAGAGGGGAATTTATTACAGGATGTTGGCCAGCTCGCAGAATCTCTGGAGGACCCCAGGAATGAGGCCTAACTAAACCATGGGAGCATTTTGAGTGAAAACATCACTACCCCGTCACTCAGTCCCTATGGCGTTCTGGGCTGGAAGCCAGAGGCTCCATCGCTGCCATTCCCCAAGCACTGGATGCCTCTGCCACTGCCCCGGCCACAGGATCGATCCTCTCTGCATCCAGGTTTCACATTGGTGTGCATCTGGGTCACATGTCTGCATCTGAGCCACAAAGGGGTCTGAGGATGAGGCTTTTCTGGCTCCTACTTGGAGAATATTGGACTCAAAATGCAGGCAATAGCTAAAATGTAAGGAGGACATTCAGCGATGACAGCTATTTGCTACTGCTTCTTACTAGCTATGTGATCTCAGGCAGGTAACTTGTTCTCTCTGAGCCTCAGATTTTTCATCTGCAAAATGGGGATAATACTAATCTCTACTTCATAGGGTTGTGGTGAGGATTAAATGCACTGAATTGTGAAAAAGCTCTTAGAAGAGAACCTGACATGTAGTAAACTCTTAATAGGTGCTAGCTAGAATTATTATTATATTATTATTAATGGTCCGAGACTTCTTGGCCCAAGGCCTAGAGAAGATACTCTTTAAATGTCAGTTGAGGGCTTTCCTGGTGGCACAGCGGTTAAGAATCCACCTGCCAATGCAGGGGACACGGGTTCGAGCCCTAGTCTGGGAAGATCCCACGTGCTGCAGAGCAACTAAGCCCGTGTGCCACAACTACCGAGCCCGTGCTCGAGAGCCACAACTACTGAGCCCGCACGCCTAGAGCCCATGCTCTGCAACAAGAGAAGCCACCGCAATGAGAAGCCTGCGCACTGCAACAAACAGTAGCCTCTGCTCGCTGCAACTAGAGAAAGCCTGCACACAGCAATGATGACCCAATGCAGCCAAAAAAAAAAAAAAAAAAAAAAAAAAGTCAGTTGAATGCAAACCCTGGGCTGAGATGCTAGTGTTCAGAATTCCTCTCGCCAGCCCAGAGCACTGCAGACAGGTAGGATCAGTGGTGTGTTGGAACTGACCTATACTAGCTGATTGTTAACTTGTTGGGAATTTTACAAGCTGGTTAATATAACAATGGTAACTAGAAATTCACCACTGTGGGAGAATTTACACCATGGAAATTGGCAAAGGCTACAAATCGGGACTCCCTTTTCCCTAGAAACAGCGACTTCATGTGGTTAACACTTAGCAGCATAGCACAGGCTAGAACACAGGGTAGGAGGTATTCAGTGTGCCTAGCACTGTGCCATCTCTGCTGCTCCTTTTGCATGAGGTCCTTCTCCCCAGTTAGCAGATTCTTAGCATCGTCTTTATTCTCCAGATGTCAGGACACATGTCAGAACTGAATCCCTGGATTCGTGGCTTGTTTATGTGTCTCTAGGTGGATACCTCTTCTGCACTGATGAGTTCCGACCAGACAGTGAGTCCTCTGAGGATGGCCCCAGCACCCAGCACAAGGTCTAGCCCATGGTAGTGCCTCAGACATTTGTAGAATGGCTAAGTGGATGAGATTTCCTTCCCCACACTGCTTAACAGCATTCTCTCTCCCTTCCTGATGCCCTTAGCAAGGCATCATCTCTCCTGTTCTCCTTCTTCATGCCCTTCTGCCATGCAGATCATGTAAGAAGGGAGAGTGGTGGGGTTTGGGGAGGGGGAAGGGCCACTCGAATATTGGTGAACCTCGTAAGGGGGGTGGGGGGGGCTGCCTCCCGCTTTGGAAACATTCCTCTGATTGCTCTGCACGGCTCAGCAGGCTGCCCTGGCTTAGTAGGAAAAGGAGGGAGAGGCAAACACCCTTCATTTTAATTAAAGCCAACTTTACATTGTTATTCCATTTGCCTGTGTTATTGCACGAGCTTACAATAAAGTTATATGGCGCCCCCAGGGCGGCTTGAGCTGCGTGATAGAATGTGTCCAAGTTCAGCACTCCAGGACTGTGCTTGGCTTCTCTGCAGGGTGAACCAGAGCCAGCCCTGGGTCCTCTCTGGGGCTCCAAGCCATTGTTCGAGCTCAGATCTGTCAGCAGTGCCTTTATTTATATTTCATTCATTTGAAAAACATTTATCGAGTACTTTCCATGTGCCCAGCAATTGACTAGGTGCCGAGTCTACCCCTGGCACATTGCTGCACACCCCCAGGAGTACACATACCCAGTCTCCAGGACCTGGCCCTGATCAATCTCTCTTCAGCAACTCAGAGCTCCATGTGGAAACCCCCACCCCAAATGCTTATTCTGGTCTTTCTTCTTTTGTTCCGAAGAGGCGTCAGTGGTTGAGAGGCATCAGTGGTTGAGCTGAGCAATCCTTTATATTTAGCAGTTCCCTAAGTTCCTTCATATCTGGCATCTCGTCTGGTTCTCGCAGTACTCCTATTCAGATTCTTCAACGCTCAGTGAAAATGCCACCTCCTCCTTGAAGCCTCCCCTGGTCACACCTTTCCCTAGACTTCTTTGGTACTCCCTTTGCCCCCCTTTCATGGATCTCATCACAAGTTTTAGAACTTTTAACATTAAAGCTGATTTAAGACACAGTGAAATGTACAGATCTTAAGTGTGATTGGATGAGTATGCGTATACCTACGTGACCACCACCCAAATCGTACATAGAACATTTTCATCACCCCAGAAAGCTCCCTCAGGACTGTTCCCAATCAATTCCACTATCCAGAGGCAACCAATTTTCTCAATTTTAACGCTATTCCATGAGTTTTTGTCTGAACTTCATATAAATGGAGTCAAACAATATGTATTCTTTTATGTCTGGCTTCTCCTGCTCAGCATAATGCTTTTTAGCTTCAACCACGTTGTTGTAGGTTTAGTGGTTTGTTCTTTTTTTTTTTTGGCCACGCTGCTCGGCTTGTGGGATTTTAGTTCCTCACCTAGCAGGGATTGAGCCCCGGGACCTCGGCAGTGAGCGTGCAGAGTCCTAACCACTGGATCGCCAGGGAAATCCCAGTGGTTTGTTCTTTGTGATTGCTGGGTTGTATTTCATTGTGTGGAGATACCACTTTTTGTTTATTCATTTATTTCGGTTGACCATAGTTTGAAGCCATTATGAATAAAACTGCTATAAACATCTTTTGTATAAGAGAAATGGGCATATGTCTTCATTTTTCTTGGGTAAATACATAAGGGTTGAATTGCTGGGTCATAGAGTAGATACATTTTTAACTTTATATGAAACTGCCAGAGTTTTCCAGCATGGTTGTACCATTTTACAGTCCCTCCAGCAATATATGAGCATTTTGGTTGCTTCTGTCAACACTTGCTATTGTCAATCTTTTTTCATTTTAGCTATTCTATGGGGTGTGTACTTGTAACACTTTATAATTTTAGCTTGCATGATTAAGGATATTGAGTACTTTTTTATGCACTTATTGGCTATTTGTATATCTTTCTTTGTGAAGTGACTCTTCAGTATATGCCCAGTTTTTAATGGTTTGTTATTTTATTATTAAGAATTCCTTATATAGTCTGAATACAAGTAATAGGCAAGCTATGCTGAATTTCTTAATAATATCTTTGGTGGACAAAAGTCCAATTTGTCAATTTTTTACTTTATGGTTGGTGCTTTTTGTGTCGTAAGAAATTTTTACCTACTCCAAAGTCACAATTATATTCCATGTTTTCTTCTAGAAGTTTTGTAGTTTTAGCTTTTAAATTTAGGTCTAGAATCAATTCTGAATTTTTTTTTTTAATTGATATGAGATGAGGTAGTGGTTGAAGTTCAGTTTTTCCCGTATGGATATCCAGTTTTTCTAAGACTATTTGTTGAAGAGACTTTCATTTCCCTATTGAATTGACTTGATCAAAAATCAATTGATGGGGGCTTCCCTGGTGGTGCAGTGGTTGAGAGTCCGCCTGCCGATGCAGGCGACACGGGTTCGTGACCCGGTCTGGTAAGATCCCACATGCCACGGAGCGGCTGGGCCCATGAGCCATGGCCGCTGAACCTGTGCGTCCAGAGCCTGTGCTCCACGATGGGAGTGGCCACAACAGTGAGAGGCCTGTGTACCGGAAAAAAAAAAAAAAAAATCAGTTGATGTACGTATGGATCTATCTCAGATTCTATGCTATTCCATCAATCTATTTGTCTATCCTTATGCCAGTTCCAACTTTTCTTGATTACTGTAGCTTTTTGGTAACCTTTGAAATCAAGCAGTCTTAAATCTTCTAACTCTGTTCTTTTTTACAAGATTGTTTTGGCTATTCTAGGTTATTTGTTTTTCCGTAAAAATTCTTCAAACAAGCTGTTGTGATTTTGATTGGTATTGTATTGAATATATCAGTTTATGTGGGAGACAGCTTAACAATAATAAGCAGACAATCCATGAAAATGGTGTACCTCTCCATTTCTTTAGGACTTCTTTAATTTCTTTCAGCAATGCGTTTTAGTTTTCTGCGTAGAGGTCTTGCACATATTTTGCTAAATTTACCTCTAAGTTTTTGTTTTTGATGCCATTTTAAATGTAATTTAAAATTTTTTCATTTTCTAATGGTTCATTGCATATATATTATATGTAATTGACTTTTTAATATTTACCTTGTATCTTACATTCTTGCTAAAGTAACTTGCTAAAGTATTGGTTCTAATACATTTTTTATAGAGTCTTTAGGATTTTTGATGTTCACGATTATGTCATCTGTGAATATAGAAAATTGTACTTCTGCCTTTGCAATATTTATGCCTTTTGTTTCTTTTTCTTGGCTTATTGCACTGACTGAGATCACTAGTACAACGTTGAAGAGAAATGCTGCGAGTGGCATCCTTGCCTTGTTCTTGATCTCAAGGGGGAAAAGGATTTAATATTTCATTATTAAGTATGACGTTAGTTGTAGATTTTTCACAAATGTCTTTTTATCAGATTGAGAAAATTTTCTTTTATTCCTAGATTTCTGAGAGTTTTTATGATGAATGGGCATTGAATCTCATCAAATGGTTTTCCAGCATTTACTGAGATGATTTTCTACTTTATTGTGTTAATGTGGAGAATTATATCTGTCAGCTTGCCATATATATATATGAATTTGATAATTTGATTTGACAATAATTTGTTAAGGATTTTTGTGAGGGATATTGGTCTATAATTTCTTTTCTTATAATGTCCTTGTCTGGTTTTGGTATCAGGATTACACTTATCTCATATGACGAGTTGGAGGAGTTCCCTCCTACATTTTCTGGAACAGTTTTGTATTATTTATTCATTAAACATTTAGGAGCCTTCACCATTGGAAACATCTGAAGCTTCATTTGTGGGAATTTCAAAAGAATTATGAGTTCAGTTTCTTTAAAGATATAAGAGGCTGTATTAAGATTTTCTACTTCTTCTCGTGTTAGTACCAGCAATTTGTGTCTTTTAAGGAATTTGTTCATTTCATCTAAGTTGTTGGATTAATTAGCATTAAGTTGTTCGTAATATTCCCTTATATCATTTTAATGTCTGTAGGATCTATAGTGATGTCTTTTATTTCTTTTTTCTTAAAAAATAAATTTATTTATTTATTTATTTTTGGCTGTGTTGGGTCTTTGTTGCTGTGCATGGGCTTTCTCTAGTTGCGGTGAGCGGGGGCTACTCTTTGTTGCTGTGAGCGGGCTTCTCACTTTCGTGGCTTCTCTTGTTGTGGAGCATGGGCTCTTGGTGCACAGGCTTCAGTAGTTGTGGCACGTGGGCTTAGTAGTTGTGGCTTGCGGGCTCTAGAGCTCAGGCTCAGTAGTTGTGGCACATGGGCTTAGTTGCTCCACGGCATGTGGGATCTTCCCGGGCCAGGGCACGAACCTGTGTCCCTTGCATTGGCAGGCAGATTCTTAACCACTGAACCACCAGGGAAGCCCTTTTATTTCTGATATCGGCAATTTGTATCTTCTTTTTTTCTTGATCAGTCTAGCTAGGAGCTCATCAATTTTATTAATCCCTTCAAAGAGCAAGATTTTTATTTCATTGTTTTTTCTTTATTGTTTGTTTTCTATTTCAATGTATTCCATTCTTATCTATAATATTTCTTTCCTCTACTTACTTTGCTCTTCTTTTTCTAGATTCTCAAGATGAAAACTTAGATCATTGATTTTAAATCATTCTTCTTTTCAAATAACATTTAAAGTTATAAAATTTTCTTTAAGCACTGCTTTAGCTACATTCTACAAATTTTATGTTTTATTTTCGTTATCATTCAGTGTCCATGCTCTCTCTCCACTAGGTCTGTGCTCAACTGTCAGTTTCTCAGTCTTTTCATGATCAATCTATATAATCCAATTCACCCCTACCAGTCACTATCCCTTACCCTGAAATATTTTTTTCATAACACCTGCTATATTACAATATAGTTACATATTACATACATATAATATATAGGGTATGATTTTATGTTATAATTTATTTATTCATCTTTTTATTATCTGTCTTCTCTGCTAAGCTCCTTCAAGGCAGGGACTATTTATTTGGTTCACTGATGTAGCCCAGTACTTTAGAAGAGATTTGAAAATATTTGTTGAATGAGGCATAAATACATTATTTAAGACCCTGTGCAAATATCCCCATCACAGAAGTCTTACTTGACAGCCTTCTCCAATTCTCAGACAAGTTCACCCCACTTCTTTATAATGTTTTTATACTTGCTTATACTTTGTCACTGGTTATAACTGTAGATTATTGTCTGTGTCTTTCTCTCCCACTGACCACCTGCCCAAGATCCAGGACTGTGTCTCTATTCACCACTGCCCAGTATAGGGCCTGAGAAGGAGAGATTAGCAAATGTTTGAAAATAGATAAATGAAGTGTCATCAATCACCCCTGTCTTGCAAATCAGCCCTGAGCTAGACTTGTTTGTTAGAGCAAAGGACTTCTCATGAATCCGGGAGATTTGAACTAGAAAAAGCACTTCAGTCTGTAGGATGACGTTGTTTGTCTGTGATTTGGGCAATGAAACAAGTCTACACCATGGTTTCCAGTTTTGAAAGCACTTTCCTATATGTCGTCACGTTGGATCTTCACAACACTCTTGGGAGGAAGGCATTGTTAACCCCTTTTTCCAGATGAAGAAGTGCAAGCTCAGAAAGTTGAAACCATGTAACCAAGAACTGGGGAATCTAGACTGGATTCACGGTTTTTGAATTCTCCAGGCTTTTCATAGCAGCAAGGAAAGAAGCCTGTGTGTGACCTGGAGGCAAGATAGGTTTCAAGGCCTCATGGACCAGGTGGTGGGAAGTTTGGTGTCTGTCGAGCTGGATGGGCCCGTTAGGGGTGAGGGTGCCTGCACAGGCTGACATGGGCACTGGCTTCAGGTTTTATTGTTTTGATCTACAGGCTCAGTCTTATGTAAAGGAAAGAGCTTTTGAGTTTTAAACCCAGCTTTTCCCTACTGTTAGTTAAGGACCTTGGGCAAGAGAGTTTCTGTCTCTGGACCTTGGTTTTCACATCTCTAAAATGGGGCTGAAATACTTCCTAGTGTTGCTGTGAAAATGGCATGAGAGATTCATGTAAGTAGGGTCTCTAATAAAGCAGCTGCTTTCCTTAGATAATTTTCATTGGGTCCCTGAAACAACCTTGCATCCACAATAGTCTCCCTGATGGCTTACCTCTCACTGATATTGGACAAAGGAGAGACAGAGGGGTGGCATAGCTGGGTGGAGTATGGAATCTTCCAGCTGCCATTGTTCTATCATCTGGGCTCCCAGTGGGTAAGAAATGGCCTTGGTTCCATGGGGACAGTCTGGGGGTGAGGTCAGCTTGTTCCAAACCACAGCGTATACTAAGCACCTGACAATAATGACAACTGAACAGCTACCATTTACTGACTGCTTTTATTATTTATTTTGTACATAGAAGAGATTTGAGCCCAGATTCTCCGGCTGGATCCTGGAGGTCCCTTCTCCTAGGGCATGCCAGTTTTCCTTCCCCTAATCTCCAGGTGGCTGGGTCCTGCCCCCTGTACCCCAGTGTCTGGCTGTGATCCTGCTTCAGTGCAGACCTCCACCAGACCCCCACCCCCAGCATCAGCAGCAGCACAGATCGGATGTGGTGTGATCTGTGATCCAGCGGACTTTCCACGCATCTCTGCCTCTTACAGCCTGCATCCCACACCTCCGTCTCCTATTAGCCTTTCCTGGAACATGCCCAATACCATCCAACCTCTAGGCCTCTGCCTATGCTGTTCCCTTTGCCTGGAGCACCCTTCCACAAAATCCCTACTGGCTCTTGACCACAGATCTCTACCCAGCTTGATGATTTTCCCAAGAGCACTTAACCTGTCAAAACCTAGCTTGTTCTGGTTCGATGGACCATGAGGCCATGGCCCTTAAACCTCAGTGCATCCAAGGTAGGGGTGCCAGATTTAGCAAATAAGAGTAGGGGGTACACAGTTAAATTAAATTTCAGATAAACAATGAGTGGTTTTTAATATAAATATGTCCATGCAATATTTGGGATATACCTATACAGAAAATTATTTGTTGTTTATGTGAAATTCGAGTTTAACTGAATATTCTATTTTATCTGGCAACCCTAATCCACGAGTTTGTAAGCATGTAGTAGCTCTGAAACCTTCTGGGGAAGGTGATGCTTTTGTTGCGGCTTAGACGGGCCGGGGGCCTGGGGACCTGGAAATGGAATCGGCCTGAGTGCCCACTAGTCTAGGGCCCCCACTTTACAGACCGCTGACCAGAGCTTGGAAGGATGTGCCCAAGTTCACACAGTGGGAGGCGGTGGGGGGCGGCAAGGGGAGGCTGGAACTCGGGCTCCTGATTCCAGCCATGGCTCCCTCCTGTGCCAGCAGCTCTGTGCTCTGGGCTGATGGGGCGGCTCGAGTTCCCACTCCCCTGCGCCTGACCTGCCCTTGGCCAGCTTCAGAGGGGGGTCCGATGACGAAATGTGATCCTGCCATAAAATCTACACCAAACCAACTCTTCTCACAGCCCACCCGCCCGCCTCAAAGGGGGTCGCCTAATCCCCATTTATGGGGCCAAGCAGCTGGGCCCGGCCCAAGTGTTTGAACGTGAGCTTGGGGCGCTCTGGGTCAGCCTAGCTTTGGCCAGAGGAACCTGAGAGTGAGGGGATCTAGGGAGGCCGAGCAAGTTGAGGGCCCGGCCAGTCACAGGCCCCCCAGCCCAAGGAGCACCAGTAGGGTGAGAATATAAAATGAGAGGGCTGAAGATGGAGGGTCAGTGTGGACACATCTTTCCAAGTGTGTATGAGGAGCCTGGGCTTTAGTCCAGCGGTTGAGAAGAGATACTGGAAGATTTAAAGCAGAGAGCAACATGGTCCTAATAGAAAGATGGCTTGGAGACCCCTTAGTCAGAAGACGCTGGAAGTAATTCAGACAGAATGATGACAGCTCTGACTCTGAGACTGGTGGCTGGTGGAGAGGAGTGAAAGGATACCACTGAGATGTAGTGATAGGACAGCTGGGCCATGGGGGAGTCCAGAATGAGGCCAGCTTTCCGGTTTGGGTGATGTGGTGGGCGGAGGTGCCGCCACAAAGGCAAGGAACCTCAGAGAAGGTGCAGGAAGAAGCTGGGTTCCCTTGGGTGTGCTGCGTAGGAGGGGCCTGTGCGGCACCCAGCAGAGATGCCAGAAGGTGGCTGTGAGCCTGGGGTCTGGGAAGAGAGCTTGGATGTGGAGATCAAGTTGGGTATCCTTAGCCTTTGGACCTTGAAACTATTACTGAGGGGAGAATGAAAAGAGAAGAGGGTCTAGGAGTGAGACCCCAGGAACGCCAACAGGAAGGGCTGGGTAGAAGCAGAGGAACCCACAGGGGAGACGGTAGGCCACACGGGTAGGAGGAAAACCAGACACGGGGAGGTCGTGGGAGCCAAGGAAACAGTCAGTGCCCCCGGGAGCCCCGCAAGCAGAGCCTTCATTGGAATGAGCAGTGGGCTCCTGTTGGCTCTGGGGGCGGGGCGTATGCTGATTTGCCGAAGAATGGGAGGTGAGGGTGTGTAGATACTGAGTGGAGACAACTCTCTAGAGAAGGTTGGTTGTGTAGAGATCTGGGGGCGTGGTTTGGTAGAAGGGGTGCGGTCACTGGAGGAAAATGTGGGCTTAAAGGAGAGACTGTTTCTGAGATTCTAAAGGATGTTTAACCGCTGATGGGAAGGAGGAAGTAGAAAAAGAGAGGCAGAAGGATGCCATTCACTCTTTCCCTCCTGCGACCAGGTCAGACCTACATCGTCTTCCAGACCCAGGACGCCTGCACACAGATATACACCAGAAACAAAGTTTCATGACGTGTACTCACCTTTACTGAGTGTGACACGCTGATATTTCCTTTCCTGTTTTACTTTTTATAAACTGCTGGTCACAGCACCCTTGATTGAATTTGTGAACCTTCAATGGTTCACCATGGTCAGTTTGAGAAACGCTGAGGTGGAAGGGATGAGGAGAGAGTCGGGTGCGTGGAGGGGGTGATCTCTCTGGTGGTGAGTGCTGGGATCCGGGGTGGGGGGCGGGCTTCCTCTGGGGAGGGACCGCATCTGTCATTCCAATAGGAGAAAAGGAGATGAAAGTTGGAGGAGGCACAGGGAAATATGCAGGTTTTGTGGCTAAAAGTTGATGGCTTTTGTTTTCTCCATGAAGGTCACCTGATAAAAGGTTAGGGGAAGGAAAAAAGGTTAGAGGTTCTGAGAAGGGGGAAGATTTGAACAGCCACAGGGAGGAGTAGAAGGAGCGGGGCAACAGCTTCGAGGCTTGATGGACGTGCGCAGCCACGGATTTCAAGTGGTACCGATGTTCCTGGAATTTTAGTGAAGGCTACGCAAGAGAGTTCCTTCTTTGATTGGGGACAGGTAAGTCCTGCTATGGAACAAGGGCCAGGAATTCTTAGCTGAGTGAATGAATGAGCAAACAGCTTAATGAACACATTTATCAATTCAACAAATATGTGGTGAGTGCCCACTATGTGCCAGGTACTGTTCTAGGAGGGCAATACGGACGTGACAAGGCAAAATTCTTGCCCCTTTGGAACCAAAATGTGCATCAGAGCCTTTGGACTTCATGAGGCTTTTCTGAGGCTTGCTCCCTTCCTTCCTCTTTCTTTCTTTCTTTCTTTCTTTCTTTCTTTCTTTCTTTCTTTCTTTCTTTCTTTCTTTCCTTCCTTCCTTCCTTCCTTCCTTCCTTCCTTCCTTCCTTCCTTTCCTTCCTTCCTTCCTTCCTTCCTTCCAAGGTGGCTAGCCCAGTCCTGTGACAAATTTGGAGGCATGGCCATTATGCTGCCACATCCCTGTTTGTGTTCTATTTCAGCCCAAGACGAAGGAGTCAGGAAACATGGTCTTCATTTTCACCAGCTCAGAGAGCCAAAGCGACTTGTTCCAGGACACAGCACATCAGCAGAGCAGCTGAGATGGCTTGAGGCTGAGTTTCCCACTCCCAGTGCTGAGGAGTTATTCCTGCTCTCCACACGGTACTGTCTCCACAAACCTTGACTTAGGTAGGATGCTGGGGTGGAAGGTGGATGCTTGGATTCCGGTTTTCTGGAGGGAAATCTTAAGATGCTTTTTTTTTTTTTTCTTGTTTCCCCAAAGTAGAGCAAACAGAATGTCTGCATTGCCTCAAAAGGAAGTGGGTCCATCAGGCCAATGAGTACCAGTTGTCGAATGGCCTCTCTGGGGGAATGTGTGCCCTCGTGGAAAATAAGGGTGTGTGTGTTCAGGACCCAGCCCACCCAGCTCCCCCATACGGACACCAGAGAAGATGGTGTGGGAAGTGGGGAATCAGTATTTGTTAAAGACACACATCAAGAGGTACAGATGCTTGCGCAAACATGGATATACACGTCCTTATTCAGACTCACAAGCATGGATGTATAGTCGCAGGTATAGGTACACCCACAAATACACTCATATTCGCATCTAAATGCTTACCCATTTACACACACACACACATCCAAGAGGACACACACATTTGGAACAAGCACATGCACGGTGCACATTTGGAGGCGTATTTAAACTCACATACCTTAGGTGTATATTCACAGGTGTGTAAGCAAGTGCGCGTACGCATGCACGCCCAGGCACAGACACACACACAACAAAGAATCAAATCTAAAAGTGCTCACTGAAAGTTGTACACTGTGTATGACACTCCCCCAGCCCCTCTCCATCAGCCTCATTTCTGTCTCGGGGCCTTCACCAGTGATCATATGCTGTCTCTTGCCTCCTGGCCTTTGCACAGACTGTTTCTTCTAGAATATCTTCCACGGCTGCCTTTGCCCCTCCTCACCTTTCAGTCACAGTGTATCTATCCTTCCCTCTGTGACCCCTGCCTTGGGCACCCACTTGGCATTTTCTATGCCCCCTTTCAGAACACTCAGGCTCTTTTGTTCTAACTGCTTGCCTGTTTTCCCCAGACTGTCAGCTGTTTTGTTCATGACTGTACATGGGAGGGCCTTAACAAACATAGGTTGCCTGAATGAATAACTACTGTGTGTGGAGTGCTTAGCTGTGCCAGGAGCTGGAGTATGTGGGAACAGGTATTAACTTTCTATTATTGACCGCATTTCATAGTGGAGGAAAGGGAGATATCCCAAGTGTCAGAGCTGGGATTTGAACCCAGGGTGGACTCTTTCTACTCCCAAGTGTTTCTCTGATATCCCTCTTGCACTGGAGTCGGTACATCTAGACCCATCGAGACTGGAGTTCATCCTTCCTTATCCTGCACCCCTGCCCAGGGGCTTCCCACCTCCCTGGCCGAGGGCCTTGAGGTCCCTGTTCACATCTCAGGTGTGCCAGTTCTGCCGTGGCATGGGGCGGGGGCTGAGCTAAATCTTCCCGGCAGGAGCAGGAGGGAACCCCCGGGAACAGGTCTGGGGAGATGCGGTGCGGGGTGCAGCTGGGGGCTGCGTTACTTAACTGACTCCAAAGCGAACCCCCGCTGGGAGAAAGCTCTTTCCGAGCCCAAGCCAGGCGGAAGTGTCAGGGCCAGCGGTATCCCCTGGGCTGGAAGCCGGGGCGCGGGGTCCCCGTGGGCAGCGCTCTCGGCCGGGCGGGGGTGCGCGGAGAGATGAGCGGAGCTGGCTGCGGCCGGGCTCGGGCTCCGGGCGTGGGACGGGCGGCTGGCCGGCTGGCGGGGTGGCGAAATGTCTTTTCCAGATTAGGGGCCCAGCCCGCGCTGTTGACACAGTCGTAAGTTTTAATGAGAAATTGTGAGTATTTGCGTGGGAGACGCCGCCTCTGTGTGCACAGATGCCGTGGGCTGGCGGCGCGGGGGGCCGGGCCTCCCGGGGGCCCGCTGCCACAGGCCCGGCACGGATTCCTTTCAGGCAAAGGGGAAACATTCAAACTCGCTCACCTTTGAACTGCCAGGGACGCTGTTTACCTTGGCTGCCCGAGTGGCAGTTTTACAGATATTAAATACCGTCCTGAGGGCGATCTGGGGCCTCCCGCAATCCCCACGCCCCGCCTGGGGCTGGCCTGGGCGCGGGGAGGCCGGGGCGCCCATCCTCGCGGAGGTCGCCGGAGTACGGCTTCCCGAGGGGTCGCGAGCCCCTCCCTGCAGATGGCTTTCTGTATTTTGCGCTGGGGAGACGCCCTGGGGCTCGCCCTTCTCATCCACTCCCCAGCCCATTCATCTCATAATTCGATTTTCTGTGTCAGGGCGGGAGCCGTGTGGAGGAGGCGGAGGGCTGTCTGGGGCCGGCTCTGATCACTTTCTTGATCACTTTCTTGATCTCTGCGTCTAGAAAGGGGATGTGTCAAGTGTAGGCGCCTCCCAGGCAGGACCCAGGTTGCCTGGCTCTCTTCTTCTCAGGGGAGACTGGAGACCCCTCTCCCCAAAGATCCCTGTGGGACGAAGGAGGGCTCTGCCTGAGGCCCAGGCTTCAGTCCTGGCGGTCAGAGGGCTCCCTGCAGAGGAGCAAGCCATGTTGATTTTACGGAGAAGGCTGCTATGCACATTTCACTGCTGATTTATTGGTTTTTAACTAGATCCTTATGCTGGGCTAAAAAAGCCATCTTGCACTTTGCAGGGCTCTGCTGACTGCCGCCGAAAATGACACACAGGGTCTCCTCCTGCCCCCCACCTCCCCAGCTCCACCAAAAGGGCCATGGTGGAGGTGTGAGCCTGGAGTCCCGTTCTGAGCAGGGAGCCTCAGCCCTCAGCCTCCCAGCCACTGACCACCTGCGGTGTGCACTCCGGTGAGTGTGTTTGTGTGTGGAAGAATTTATGGACTTGAAGGGAGGGGCTGGGAGAGAGGGAGGGCCCATATTGAGCCCTGAAACACACTACCTATCTTTTCTCCCTCGGGGCTCGCAGAGCACTTGTCATACATTTTGATGAGCTCTGGAGTCGGGCGAACCTAGACAGACATGCTGGTAACTGTCTCAGCTGAGACAGTAAAGTTTGGGAAGGTAGCTAGCCCCCTCTGATTCCTGATTTTCATCATCTTTGGAGTGGGTATAACTCTGATCTAGGATGTGGGAATCATGTGAAATACTGTATGAGTGGCACTAACCCAGTGTCCAGCACACAGAGGGTGCTTCCTGAGTAGATACCCTCTCGATTCTTCGTCCCAGCCCGGACTGGTCGCTCCTGGTAAAGGGGAGTCTCTTTAACACGGCGGGAGGGTGACTCACAGCCTGCTGGTACCATGTGCAGTGCTTCGTGAGTCACATGGAAAATTAGATACTAATACAGACCGTTCAGTTTGTAAATCATACAGCACTTTTAACACATTATTAGCTCATCAAATCCTCCTAAAAGTTCTGTGAGAGAAGAGACAGGATAAAAGGAAGGAGCAAAGTCATTGGACCTCGACATTTATCTGTCGGATTTTAGCATAGAACCATGATTTGAACAACTTCTAGCCTAGAGCACTTTCCTTGATGGCACGGCTGCCTCTCCTCTTATTCAACATTGCTTCTCTTCTCAGGGAGAATGGCTTCATGGAAAAGGAGGGTCTTAGGTAGAGGGATCTTAGGTACACAGATGGGGCACTCGCAGACACGGGAGCAAAGAAGACCCACATGGACACTCGCCTGTAGGAGAGGCCAGCCCTGGAAGAGCAACAAGAGCAGGGCGGGCACAGTGAAGACAGGTCTGATGGAGACCCCCAGAATTCGAGGAGCCAGAGGAGGACGCTGGCCGCATCTGCAGAATCCATCAGGCAGCTTGATGGGTCGCCGTTAAACAAAGATGGGATAAGGTTACATGTGTTTTCCGTGGGAGTCGGCTCCGATTTCAGCCTGATGATTTAGTCAGGTGTAAGCATGAAGTTTCCAATTTAGAGAAATAAATCTCCAGTGATTTTATTATCCCCTGTTTTACCCTGACACCCAACTTCACCCCGGCCCCCTGTCAAAGCCCTCGTGATGTGTTTATATAGGGCGCACTGTAATTGATTGGCGTGCAATAGAACATGACACAGAAAATGTGGCCTTCTCCACCAGGCCCAACTCTGGGAGCTTCCATATTTCATCATCCCCCGGGCCCAATCTCAGGCCCCCACTACCGTGGCCGCAAATTCCTGGGATTCTGAGTTGTCCAAGAATAGGAGTACAGGGCCAAGGAGTCCAGCCAGGCACCCCAAGGTGGGCTCAGAAGGTATTTTGACTTGGAGATGTGGGGTGGACACCAGAGAGAGGCATCTGCCCTGGGTAGAGGCAGGTTGGGGTGGCTGGTCTCATGACCTCAGAGGTCCTGCCTTTTCTTTGTTATTTATTTATTTTTGGCTGTGTTGGGTCTTCGTTGCTGCGTGAGGGCTTTCTCTAGTTGTGGCGAGCAGGGGCTACTCTTCGTTGCAGTTGCACGGGCTTCTCATTGCGATGGCTTCTCTTGTGAAGCATGGGCTCTAGGCGTGCAGGCTTCAGTAGTTGTGGCACGCGGGCTCCGTAGTTGTGGCTCGCGGGCTCTAGAACGCAGGCTCAGTAGCTGTGGCGCACGGGCTTAGTTGCTCTACGGCATGCGGGATCTTCCTGGACCAGGGCTTGAACCCGTGTCCCCTGCATTGGCAGGCAGATTCTTAACCACTGTAGACCTGGGAAGTCCCAGGTCCTGCCTTTTCTGAGAGTTGCTTAAATGAATTGTCCATGGCTCTGAGGTTTAGTAATTCTAAAGTTCTAAACTTCTGAGATGGTCAGATTCTGATAATCTGTTATTTCAATCTATGAATCTGTGGTCCTAGATTTATGAGTCTATGGCAATAGTAAATAATACATGTAATACTATGATATACTATGATAATATTTCTCATAAATACGAATACAAATGTAGATGTGGATTTGAATACTGACATCAATGCAAAAACCAATACCAGTTCCAATATTATTTATCAAGGGCTTTCAATGTGCCTAGCACTGCACAGTATGTAATTCTTTCATTTAATTTTCCCAGCAACTCTGTAGGAAGACATTGTTGTCTCTGTTTTACACATGGTACCATTGAAGATCAGAGAGGATAATAACTTGTTCAAGGATACACAGTTGGTCTCTTGTGTTTTAAGATTCTGAGACTTTAGTATTCTTGCCTATAAGCCAGCCAAGACAAGTGGAAAAAGCAGACAGAGGTAGGGTAAGAAGCAATTCCAACCTCATGGGTGTTGTTAGTAGTGTGCCTTATAAGTGCCCAGTTAGCCCAGCTGTTATTGACTCTGTCCTCAGCCCTAGGAGAGGTATCAAGATAGAGAATCCCCAAGGTTCGGGTTAGAGAATGAGGGACCCGCCTTCACCAAATCTGGATGATGGAGGAGTTCACTTCTGGTTTCTCTAGAATCATATCATTTTTCCATCTGAAGGAAGGAGTCACTAGCCCAACCTCCCAATTAGGATCTAGATTCTTGCCTGCCCCAGCCCCCTGATGGGGGTGGGGTGCCTATTTTCTATTTGCATATCTCTAGGACAGGAAGATTCTCCCTCCGAATGAGCTGAAACCTGTTTTTCTGTAGCTTTGATTTAGGGATCTGAACTCTTTCCTATAGGTCCACAAGCAAATCTGCTTCCTCTGTTCCATGACTTTGGAGATTCTGAGACACAGTAAGTCAAATTTGTCTACTAACTTATCCGTCATCCATCCATCTGTCCACCCATTCCCACTATCATCCGTTAACCATACACTCATCCATCTATCCATTTCTTCATCATTCATCTATTCTTTCACCTATTCTCCACTCATCATCCATCCATCAATCAATACATCCACTCTTCCCTCCTTTTTTCCTATGTCTTCATCTCTCCATCCATCCACCACCACCTAATAGCCATCCATCATTCACCTATTCATCCACCCATTTAGTTGACTCATTCACTTATTCGCTCATTCATTAATTCATCGAGGGATGTTCACCCCAATGGCACTTTTTAGACACTCTGAGGGACACAAAGATGAATATGCTCTCAATGAGCTTGGGAGAGAGACTAGACTTACATCTACAGAGTTTACCCATTCCAAGACATCAACAATGAAGGCACTGGCTCAGCCATTTGTACATCAGTGTTGGGCGAGGGGTTCAGGCTCTAAGTGCCACCAGGGGCCAGAGGAGAGAGGGGCCAGTGTGGGTGTGCTGTTCAGGTTGGGCTTCCTGCATATCATTTTCTTCACTTTACAGACTGGTTTCTTAGACGTGATTCCCCCCACTGGACCAACACTGAAGTTCTGTACTGATTCCATTCATTCATTCTTTGGTTCAAGAAATGCTTTTTGAGCATTACTATCTGTCTAACTCTTCAGATATGGTGGTGAATAACAGATCCTTATTTATCATTTAGTGTGGGAAACAGATGATAAACAAATAAATGCCCAATATAATTTCAGATAGTAATAAGTACCATTAAAAAGAAAAAAACTCAGAAGAGGACAGAGCAGGAAGGAAGATGCTATTTTAGATGGGGACATTGGGAAGACTTCTCTGAGGAGGTGACATTTGGGCAAGGATAGGAATTCTTGCGGATTCCTAGGGATGGAGGCCCTGGCCCTTGGCTTCCTGTTTCCACTGGAGAAAGGTAAAGATATGGACCAGGACTGGAGTCATGGGAGGCTGGGACCCTTAGCTGGAGAAAGAAGGATGGCTCATCAAGAAGCAGAGCTGAGGGCTTCCCTGGTGGCGCAGTGGTTGAGAGTCTGCCTGCCGATGCAGGGGACACGGGTTTGTGCCCCAGTCCGGGAAGATCCCACATGCCGCAGAGCGGCTGGGCCCGTGAGCCATGGCCGCTGAGCCTGCGCGTCCGGAGCCTGTGCTCCGCAACAGGAGAGGCCACAACAGTGAGAGGCCTGCGTACCGCAAAAAAAAAAAAAAAAGCAGAGCTGAGGTTTCTTTTGGAAAAGCTCTGCCCAGGAAGTCAACCCCTGTGGTCCTCAAAGGGCATTCACTTAGCTCCCCTCACCTGGCAGGGCACTGTCCTCATTTACAGTGAGGAAACAGAATGGGGACAGACTATGACTTGCCTAAGATCTCAGAGTGGGCCAGGGGAGGATTCACACCAGTTCATGGCGTGGAAGCCAGCCCCTGCTGCACACCCTGCCCTCCAAAACTCTGGTCCTTGGTGGGATGTGTGGGGAGGTTTCCCACCCCATTGGTCCTCTTTTGGAGGGGAAGGCCTGGTGGGATTCAGTTCCTGGTGACTCTTGTGTTCTCTTCTTAACAGATCCAGGGGAGTAAAAAAGATGAGTCTCAGAAGCCCCAAGGGGCCAGGACAGTGTGGGGCCCAGGAGAGGTGGAGGGCCAAGGCGAAATCCGTGCCTTTCCTTTGGGGAGAGAGGAGAGAATGATGTACTCAGCATCAAAATGAAAGCTGAATGGAGGCAGTCATAGGCTGGGAGTCCAGACACCTGGTTTCTGGCCCTAGTCTCTGGTTTGCTGTGGGACCTAGGAAAATCCCTTCCCTCTAGAGACCCTCACTGTAAATTGACGGGTTTAAACCAGATGACTGTTGTGAACCCTTCTAGTTAGAACATGCTTGATTTGCATTGATATAAAACAGGCTGACATTTCAGCAAGATGGAGGCAGGTGAGATATCAAATGCAACTTCCACTAAAACAGTTTACCCACCATGGGAGTACACCTTGCCTTCCAGAAACTTGGTAGGCAGACACAGGGATCTGTTCTGGGCCTGGGTGGGATCTAGGCCTCAGGGAATTGATTATACTTGTATAACTGATTATACAAGTGTTGATTATACTTGATTATAACTGATATACTCATTTATATCCAAAGATATCCCCAGATGAAGCACGCTTCCTGATATTCACAGCCTGTGTGGCCCCCATTCACAATGACCCGGGCTGGCCCTGTGACTCCTCTGACCCATAGAGTAGTGGAAGTGATGCTCTGTCAGCTCTGGCTAGAAGGTCTAAAGCTGTGTAACCAATTACCACAAACTTGGAGGCTTCAGACAAAACCCATCCATTAGCTCACATTTCTGTAGGTCCAGGCATGGTGTAGCTGGGTTCTCTGCTCACGGTCTCACCAGGCTGAAAGCAAGGTGTTGGCTGGGGCTGTGATCTCATCTGAGGCTTGGGGGTGGTCCTCTTCCTGAATTCTCTTGGGAGCATTCAGGTCTTTGTGGCTGTAGGCCTGAGGTCCTCATTGTCTTGCTGGCTCTTGGCCAGGGGTCTGTCTAAGCCCCTAGCGGCTGCTCTCAAGTCCTAGCCACATGGCCCTCTCTCTGTGTGGCAGCTCGGTTCTTCAAAGGCAGCAGGAGATTCTTCTTTTTTTTTTTTTTTTTACATCTTTATTGGAGTATAATTCTTTACAATGGTGTGTTAGTTTCTGCTTTATAACAAAGTGAATCAGTTATACATATACATATGTCCCCATATCTCTTCCCTCTTGCGTCTCCCTCCCTCCCACCCTCCCTATCCCACCCCTCCAGGCGGTCACAAAGCACCGAGCTGATCTCCCTGTGCTATGCGGCTGCTTCCCACTAGCTATCTACCTTACGTTTTGTAGTGTATATATGTCCATGCCTCTCTCTCGCATTGTCACAGCTTACCCTTCCCCCTCCCCATATCCTCAAGTCCATTCTCTAGTAGGTCTGTGTCTTTATTCCTGTCTTACCCCTAGGTTCTTCATGACATTTTGTTTTTCTTAAATTCCATATATATGTGTCAGCATACAGTATTTGTCTTTCTCTTTCTGACTTACTTCACTCTGTATGACAGACTCTATGTCTATCCACCTCATTACAAATAGCTCAATTTCGTTTCTTTTTATGGCTGAGTAATATTCCATTGTATATATGTGCCACATCTTCTTTATCCATTCACCCGATGATGGACACTTAGGTTGTTTCCATCTCCAGGTGGCAGCAGGAGATTCTCTCTCCAGTTTGCATGATGGCATCTTACATAGTATAACATAATCTATGCCATTGCATTTGCCATATAATGTAACCTAATCAACAGAGTGACTTTCCCCTATTTTCAGGTCCCGCTCACACTTAAGGGGAAGGGATAATATAGAGCATGTGCACTTGTGGGTGGGAATCTTGGGGGCCATCTTAGAATTCTCCCTATTTCACTGGCCCAAGCTTTAAGAAGTCCTGGCAACTTCCACTCATGTCCTTTTGAGCTCCCTGAGCTGTGATCTAAGAAGTCTGGCTACCCTGATAGAAATACTACGTGGAGAAGCCACCTGGGGAGGGAGAGGCCCTGAAACTACATGGGATGAGAGAGGCCCAGATGCCCGAGTGTCTCAGCTGGGTCTAGCCTTCCAGCCATCCCTGCCAAAATGCCAGACATACAAGTGAGCCATCTTGGATATTCGAGCCCAGTTGAGCCCCTGAAGTCTGCAGCCCCAGCTGACATCATATGTGGTAGAAGAACCACCCAGCTGAGCCCAGTCAACCCACTGAGCATAGAAAATTATCCCAGGGCTTTTCACTGATTCCACCTGCCAAATACTCCTTGTTCTAGGAGGAAACATGGTTCTGCCCATTGTATTTTTGGGGTCATGGGAAACCTGTCTGTTGCGTAGAAATTCTCCACAGCAGAGTACCTATTGTGAGGGTGGTACCATCACTGAAGGGTGTATCTGGTCCCAAGGCTGGTCCCTTCTTAGTTATCTTGAGAGGTGGTGTGGTGGAGTGGGGAAACTTCTAGAAGAGAAGCCCAGGGATCTGGACAGTAGCACCAACTGTTGCCCTGCAGTGTGGTCTTAGAACTATAGGCCTCACTTCTATGGTGCTTTACGCATATTAACATATGACATATTAACATATTAACTCAACACAATAACCCTGGGAAGTAGGTACCATTATTACTCCAGTTCATAGATGAGGAAATGGAGGTACAGAGATGTTAAATAACTTGCCCAAAGTTACACAGCTAGGCAGTGGTGGAACCTGTATCTTCCCTGGACACAATGAGATTGTAGAGGTTGTAGAGATTCTAGAATTTCATGGTTCTAGGCTGTCTAAGATTCTACAATTCTTAAGGTCCTGGTAGCCCCAAATTCCGTTAGTTTGAAGATCATAGAATTCTCAGATTCCAGGTTGAAAAAGCAAATGCCTGACATCTGCGGGAGTGGGGGCCCGGGGCCATGAGGGGGGATGACACAGCTTAAACCTTCAGCCCTGCTCAGCCCTCTGCTCCAGCAGTTAAAGATGCCACTGCCCCTTTAGGCACTTACTTCATTTCTCTGAAACATAAAACCTCTCTTGGAACTGGGAGCCTTTGGGAGTAAGAGACAACAACGTCTGCAGCATCCACGGAGAGGAGCCAGAACAAGCAGTGCGAGCGGGACTCAGAGTTCCCTGGGAATGACAACATTCTTTGCATTCTGCAGACCCCAAATAAACCCACATCATCCTCAGGCACTACCGAGGCCCGAGGAGGGAAGTGAGGCGAGTGTTTGCATAGGGCCCACCACCCTGGGTGTTGTGTTTCTGTTGGAACGGGGGCCACATGACTGGTGGCCCTAGAATAGCTGTTTGCTCCGGGACTGTGGGGACGCCGTCCAAGGCCCGGAAGCAGGGCTGGCTGGCTGTGTTCTGCAGGCAAAGATAAGAGCCAGGTCAGGGTTGACATGTGGAAGCGTTTAGGAGTCCGGGAGATTGGACACTGTAGAATGAAATGTGCTGGAGGGCCTGGGGGCCCAGGGGTGACTGACTCCAGCAGCCTCATTCTACAGATGGCGAAACTGAGGGGAGAAGAGTGGCTGCCTCACAACATTTAGTGTGGAGCACAGTAAAGCCTCTGGAATGGACCCTGTGCTTCATCTCCACCAGAGTAGTTAGTGCCTTTAACCCAAACACTTTCTCATCTCTGGGCCTTTGCTCAGGCTGTGCACTCTACCTGGAATGCCTTCCACCTCTGATTTGCCTGTGGAAATACTTAGCTTTCAAGGCACAGCTCTGAATCTTCCTCCTCCAGGAAGCCTTCCTTCATCCTTCTCCTGTCTCTGATATCCTCTCACCCACTTCTCTGAGCACTGAGACCATTTCACCTGTCTCTCTCTTTTGCTACATGTTGCCTTTCCCTTCCAGGTAATAATAATAGTTGCTATTTTTGTTCAGATACTATAGGCCAGGTAATTGACATGCATCTTCTTTTCTTTTCCTTTTTTTAAAATCCCCATTTTACAGATGGGCAAACTGAGGAGCAAAGAAGTTAAGCAATTTACCCAAGGCTGCACAGCTAATGGGTAGCAGAGCCTAGCAGAGCCATGGTCTGGCACCATAATCCACACTCTTATTTTCTATATTTCTTTTTCATTCCAGGATCTAGCATAGTGTCTTGCACCTAATAGGTATGTTGTTCAATAAATATTTGTTTACTAAATGAAGGAGCAGCTCTAATAAGAAAATAAAATTTACCTGTAATCCTACCACATAGAGATTCTGGAAATTCATCCTTTAGATTTTTTTTTCTAATGCAAGGATAAACTTTTTATCATCATTTTGAGGATCATAGATCAATGATCTATGATCAATGTACATATGATCTGTGATCAATATACATTGTACATGTACAATGTGCATGTGCATTGTACAGTGTACATAAGGCATCAATGTACAATATGTTTGACATTTTGTTGTGTTTTTTTATATCTAATAAGTATTCACTGGACGAATGAAAATACATAAGCAACAGTCTATGCATATTAAGGAGATCTGAAGAGCGCTGCAAGGCTTGCCAAAAACATTTCCTCTGCCTCAGGACAGTAGTCCTAGAAATTCCTATCCTTAGACTCACTCCTCTGGAGTAAGTCACTGCTTCCAGGTGGTTCTAGTTAAACATATCAATTAACTGAGAAAAAGTAAGCCAATCAGCACTTGTGAATAGAACTGTTCTCAGTCTTAATAGAATGACAGGTCATCTTTTTCAGGTTAAGGAAGTGTTCTTTTCTTCCTAATTTGCTAAAAAGCTTTTCACTTTTCAATCATGAACAGCTGTTAAATTTTATCAACTACCTTTTCTGCATCTAATGAGATGAGCACACTGTTCTTTAATCTGTTTATGTGGCAAATTACATGAAACATTTTTGTACGTCAGATCATCTTTGCACGACTAAGATAAATCCAACTTGCTCATAATGGATTATCCTTTTTATACATTTCTGCATTCAGCTTTTTATTATTGTTTAGAATTTTTACCTCTATGTTAAATTGGCCGATAATTATCCTTTCTCATACTGTTTGCTTCAGGTTTTGATACCGTGTTTATGATAGCTTCATATGATAAGTTGGGAATATTCCCTCTTTTTCGCTATTTTGAAACAGCCCTGTAAGACTGAAATTACTTCAGTAAAGAGTCTGGGTCTGGATTCTCTTTTACGGGAAGAGAATTTTTAAAGTACAGATTTAAAATAGTTTATGACTGTAGAGCTACCTAGATATTTTAATTTTTTTGAGTCAGTTTGGGCAAATTGTAATTTGCTCATTTCATCCACATTTTTATATTTATGTGCAAAAATTTGTCATACTATCCTTTTATCTTTCAATGTTTGCAGCATATTTATAACTCCTTTCACTGCTCATTTTCTTTTTTCCCTTTTTTATGAGATATAATTGGCATAATATATTAATTTCATGTGTATGACATAATGATTTGATATATGGATATATTGTGAAATGATCACCATAAGTCTAGTTAATATTGATCACCACACAGTTACAAATTTTCTTTCTTGTGATGAGAACTTTTAAGATCTGCTCTTAGTCACTTTCAAATACACAATAGAGTATTATTAATTAGAATCACCCTGCTGTACTCTAGCAACCTCTTATTTAATTCTCACAATATTCCTCTTTGATAGATAAGGAAATTGAAACCCTGAGAGGTAAAGTTACCTGCCTGAGGTCACATACCCAGAAAATTCCAGAGAAGAGATTCATACCTGGGTCTGCCTGGCTTCACCACCCACACCCAAGCTGCTGGATTCCCACCTTCCTAAAGGTCACCCGTCTTCAAGGACACGGTTCTTGCTCATGCTGCCTTTTACTTTTTCACCTATACCTCTGCCCCCACTGCCTGTCAGCTCTTCAAGGGCAGGACTCCCACCCTCCTCCCTGAGCTGTGCCCCAAAGAAAGCGCCCAGTGAAAGTTGGGTTAATTTAGGGATTATGAGGCCATTAAGGTGGAATAATTTAAGGGCCCCAGGGAAGGGCCCAGGTGGTGAGTGTCCAGGGTGTTTCTGGTCTCTGTTGTCCCTGAACAGTTAGGACAGCTTCCTGGAAGACGGGCGCTGGCCTCTGCCTTGAAAAATGGCATTAAGAGGAGAAATCAGAGGCAGCATCGGGGTAGGAAGAGGGAACCTAAAGAAGCCATAGAGAGGCCTGTTCAGCTGGAGTAGAGCCCCGTGATGCTAAAGACTGGGAGCCATAAGCCACAGCTGGAGAAGCACTGAGTCTTGGCGAGAGAGGCAGTGGGGATCCAGAGTGGGTTCTCGGGTGGCAGAGTGACGGAGATTCCCAAGGCGGCCCAGGAAGGAACTTCACTAGCCATGTCTCCAAGCCTCTCCCAAGGCACTTGCCTCTGCTTTCAGTGACAAGCCCTCGCCACCTCACTGGAGGATGATCCTATGGTGTTTCCTGGAAGAATTCCTAGGGTAGAGGTACCTGGAGATGATGGAGGAATAGACGCGAGTCGCAGGAAGGCCAGGGAAGCCACTGGGAGGCCGTTTAGTCCCTCAGTGCTGACTGACTGGGCACCATGTGCGATAAACACGGTGCTGGGCAGTGGTCTCCAGTTGCCCTGTCTTCTGACCTATAGTGGGTCTCTGGGTTACAGTTTCCAAGCTCATTTGAATGTGCACAATGTGTACATAAGGGCCCAAGCTTTGGCATCAGGCAGGCTGAGGCCATATCCCAGCCTTACCACGTACCAGCCAGGTGCCTTGACACAAATGGCTTAATCCCTCCAAACCTTGGTTTCCAATTTCCTCGTGTAAAATAGGCATGATGCCCCCTGTCTCTCAGGGATGTAAAACAATTGGGCCACAGGAGTGCTTGGAAGATGATGGCCATCTCACCCTCATCCCATCCTTATATAGCTGTCTATCCACCTAGGGTTTGCAGGTCCTTCTGCAGTTCCAATTACACTCCATGTGCCTCTAGGTCTTTCTGGAGCTACAGATGGGCTGTTGGCTGCCTTCTGGTCAGTGGCTCCTGGATTTGGGACCAGGAGCCTGGGGCCTCAAAGTTGTTTGATCCTCTGGTTCTCTGATTCCAAGGTTCTCAGGCCCCCGCTTTCTTCTCCAGCCTCTCCGTCAACAGCTTACCTCCCTCCCTCCTCCTCCCGTCTCTGTCCCCTGGGTGTGACCCTACTTGCTCTCCTGCCTCCCAGCCTTTGCTCACACTCACACTGTCTGGAGCACCTCCTCCTCATTGTCCAGTCGGCTTTCTCTAACTTCTCCTTTTGGTTTAGATGTTCCCTCCCGAGACCCGGATGGCCTTAGATGTTCCCTCCCGAGACCCGGATGGCCTTAGATGTTCCCTCCCGAGACCCGGATGGCCTGGGTGCTATGACTCTTCCCCAAGACTACAGGGCGGGTATTGGGTGAACGTCTTTAAAGGGCCCGGGATAGAAGAGACATCTTCAAGTGTCAGGATGACGGGCAACCGTCCATCCATCCATCCATTCATGAAGCGCATACTCCGGCCAGGCCCTTTGCTGTTACTGGGACACTGAGGGAGACGGCACAGCAAAGGCTTAAGAGCAGCAGTTTTGCTGTTTGCCTGACCAAAGTGTGAGTCTGGATCCTGCCACTTTCAGACTGTAACCTGGCAACTGATCTCCCCTCCTGAACTCTACATCCCACATCCGCAAGAAGGGATCGCCGTGAAGATGAATGGGGAGAACCCACGTATTCGTCTGCTTGGGCTGCAATAACAAAATACCACATACTGGGCGGCTTAAACAACAGAAATGTGTTTTTTCAGTTCTAGAGGCTGGAGGTCCGAGATCAGGGTGCCAGCAGAGCTGGTTTCTGGTGAGGCCTGTTTCCTTGGCTTGTAGATGACTCTGTTCTGGCTGTGTCCTCACGTGGTCTTTCCTTTGTGCATCAGTTCTGTCCGATGAGAGCTCTGCCCTTATGACCTCATTTAACCTTAATTACCTCCTTAAAAGTCCTGTCTCCAAATACTGTCACATTGGGTGTTGGGGCTTCAACGTAGGAGTTTGGCGGGGACACAGCTCAGTCCACAGCACCGTGTTAAGTGGTTAGCTGAGCTTGGACAGTGCTTAGTGACGGCTCCCGTGGAGTCTCAGCTTAACGGCTGCAGGCTACGATGATGAAGAAGAAGACTCGGTCCCTGTGTTTTTCAGAGTCTCTGGATCTGGTGGCAGAAACTGGCCTGTATGTAGGAAATGATAAGAAGGGGATAGTGGTACCCAGAGACGTTATCTAAGGGTAGAGTCAGGACGGTGACCCAGGTCTTTGTCCACAGCATTGTGCTGCTCAGCGTTGTGGTCTCAAAAGTTAGGTGTGGGGCTTCCCTGGTGGCGCAGTGGTTGAGGGTCCGCCTGCCGATGCAGGGGACGCGGGTTCGTGCCCCGGTCCGGGAAGATCCCACATGCTGCAGAGGCTGGGCCCGTGAGCCATGGCCGCTGAGCCTGCGCGTCCCGAGGCTGTGCTCCGCAATGGGAGAGGCCACAACAGTGAGAGGCCCGTGTACCGCAAAAAAAAAAACAAAAAACAACCCCCCCCCCCAAAAAACAAACAAAAAAGTTAGGTGTGTGTTTCACTGGACTGTGAGCTCCCCGAGGGCCAGAGCCTGCTGATCCAACTCTGGGACTCGAGCACGGGATCGTGCACCTGAGAATGTTTGATGACTAACTGAATGGGTACATGAGATTATGAATGAATGATGGAGATGGGTGGCTGGAAGGGTAGGAGGGTAGATGGGTGAATGGATGGATGATGGGCTGGGAGGACGAGGAGGAATAACTGCCCCAGTTAGTTAATCCTTTCTGACTTTAGTTGCTCTAGCTGTAGAAGTACATTCACACTGTTGTGCAAACATCACCACCATGGATCTCCAGAACGTTTTCATCTTCCCCAACTGAATCTCTGTATCCCTTAAACACTAATGCCTCTCCCCACTCCCTTCAGCCCCTGGCAACCCCCGTTCTACTTTTTGTCTCTATGCATTTGCCTATTCTAGGTAAGGAGGTGAGTTTTTTAAAGGGACTGTTTACAAAGGTGTGGGTAGGGTTTAGGGAAAGCGACCGGCTATGGGCGGTGGCCTGGGGCTGGTAACTCAGGGCACTGTTACGTCCCAGAGAGGCGAAGGCTGGGAGCGCCCGTAGGGGCTCAGGAAAAGGGTGGAGGGAGGGGGTGGAGAACTACGGGAGATACTGAGCTCAAAGAAAGCCCAGGGAAAGCCTCTGAGCAGTTTATAAAGACACTAAGATAAACCACAGAGGCAGCGACTACATCGAAAGGCTCCTGTGGCAGTCTGTATATTGTAGGAGAATGACAATGGGAAGGTGTAATGAGTTTCCTTTTCCTTTCCAATGCTCCCTAGCAGCTTGGCTCACTCAGTGATTTGCTTGCAAATTTGTTTTGCTTTGTGGAAGATGATTTGCATGATGAGAGGTGCACCCCTGCCCCCCAGTGTCGGATTCTTCACTCCGATCCAGCCTGCGCCTCTCTGATTTTACAGCAGCAGCCTTGCCAACTTCTCCCTGCCCCGTCCTCCACCCTCCCAGAGATGCAGAGTAACTTGGATGTTGGAGAAAGAACAAGCAGAGGAGAGGAGGTATTTCCTAACTCCCCTCACCTATGCCTGGGCTGTGGCGTCTTAGCTACGCCAACATGACTGACTTCTCGCCAAAACCTCTCCATCACCTCCGTATACACACTTGTTTTCTTTCTCCTCCTCTTTCTCCTCTCATTTTCTTCCTCCATCCTTGAATATTCTAGGCCCGGCACATCCATCTGAGAGCACAGCTCACCCTCTGACACTCAGCTGCCCAGTGCCTTCCTGCATCCCTGAGTTGATGGGTGAATTCTGACTTCCTATGTCTGGGGAGAAACCTCAGGAGGTCCTAATCTCTTGCATCCCTGACTGGGACGAACGGGGATGTTCAGGAGGGAAGGAGTCACTCTAAGTGGCAGATCCCTGTGTTCCCTCTTGTTCTCACCTGCTTATGTAATAAAAACTGTCGTGTGCTGATTACTTTCTGGGAATTTTGCACACATTTATAACCTCATTTAATTATCACAACAACCCTGTTCAGGAGGCTTTATTCCCGTGTTGCAGAGGAGAAATTTGAGGAGTAGAGACGTCAAATGACTTATCAAAGGTTGCACAGCTGTTTGTCACAGATTGAATGTAGGTAGATCTGTCTCCAAAGCGCTTTTCAACCAATTCTTTCCAACCAGTCCAGGAGGTAGTGAGTTCCTGGTCTCTGGAAGCATGTAAGCAGAGGTTGAATAGCCACCTGTCATGGAGAGAACACAGTCCAGGAGAAGTTTCCTTCTGGTACTGAGACGCTAAGATTCTAGGACTAGGTTTAGGTTCTGATTTGGATTTTCTCTAACTGACATGCATCGCTTGGGAAGCAGCATTGGGGCAGGTGCCTCAGTGAGGTCTGGTCATACGGAGGCAGGCATCCGGGGTTGCCAGGGGCAGGGAGAAGGGGCAGGAGGGCGGGGTGAAGGAGAAGTAATCAGGTAATAAGTTCTCTCTCCTTCCTGTTCTTGCTAGTTTTTCCTTGTTGCCCTCGGCTGGTCTTGGAGTCCCAGAAGGGCAATATTTTAAAATCCATTCAGTTTTTGAACAAAAGTGTCACCAGGGTTGCAATGTGCTCTTTATATGTTGCAAAGAATCAAGCCCAGGGCAGGGAGCAGAAGTGCCGGCTTCAATCCTGCTGCTGCTGCAGGTTTGTGGTGTGAGTTGGGGCAAGCTTCCCCATTTGTTTAATGAGGGCTTGGGGAGGCTCACGGCCGAGGACCCTCCGGGTCCTGATGTTCAGTTCCCTGGGAGGGAAGCAGGCTTGCCTGTGTGTTGAGCCGGGGCTGCACCAGGGGGCTCCATGGCAGGCAGGGTGTGGCTGGTGTTGACTCGGTTTCCCCTGCTCTTGCCAGCCCCCAGATTCCCATTCCAGCGAAGCTGCTCCCAGACTCCCGACCCTCAGAGACTGAGTGAGATAATAAATGTGGTTTTAAGCTTCTTTGGGGGTAACTGGTTATGCAGCAATAAATAATGAAAACACTCACGCATCTGTGATCACATGGCAGAGATGGCCTTGCTTCCATGCCTGGTGGGTGGGTAGCTGGTTGGCTGATGGCCGGGATTCTTCACTTGGGGGCTGTCCCAGGCTTCCCAGAGCAGCAAGAGGGGCCAAGTCCCGATGTGTAAGTGCCTTTTAAGCCTCTGCTTGCATCACATTTGCTAACAGCCTTTGGCCAAAGTAAATCACAAAGCCGACTCATGTTCAGAGGGCGAGGAAACAGACTCCATCTCCTGAAGGCTGGGGAAGAATGTGTGGCCACTTTTTGCAATTGCAGAACATGGGGCTCCCGTACTAAACACCCCTTCCTTCTCCACTTCCTCACTCGTGAGCAGCCTCCCTTTTGTGAGACCCTGAGTCTAAATCAACACTTAACTGAGCACCTGTGATGTGGCAGGTGTTTTCACCATCATGGCCTTAATTAATCCCTGACAACAGCCCTTGCAAGGTAACCCACCTCGTGGGTGAGGAACGCAGGTTCAGAAAGACAAGGCGGTGGCCTAAAGTCCTAAAGCTGGTAACTGGCAGAGCCAGGATCCAATCCACATCTAGGAATTCCAAGTTTGGCATTAGTTTTACTTTCCCTGTCAAGATGCCCAGAACTTTCCATTTAACTTGGTCTTTTCAGACAGACACAGGCAAGATATGTGGAGACTGGTCCTGGCTGGGTTCTCCCCAGGAATCCCAGTTCTGGGACAGCTGGCTGGGGCTGAAGGGGATCAGTCTGGGGCAGGAAGTTCGGGCAAAATGAACAGACTCTAGGGGGCGACAAAGGCCAAGACGCCTTCTCATTGCTACCCTGTGCTCCATCCACTTCTTCCTCAGAGGAGAGAGATGCTGGCCTGTAGGAGAGAAAACTGTCATCTTCAGGCTCTAAGAAACCAGGGGAGGGAGGGGAGGAGGAAAAGGAGTGGGAGAGAGGGGAGAGAAGGAGAGAAAACAGAAGGAGGAGGGAGAAGAGAGAGGCAATAAGAAGGTTAAAAACAGAGGGAAACTAAGAAAAAGACAAAAAATGAAAGAGATAATGAGACAAAAGACAGAGAGATATGGGGATAAAGAGAAAAAAAGAGAGGGAAGGAAAGAAAAATAAACTCCTAAGACAGGGATGGAGAGAAACAGAGACAGGGAAGCAGAGATGTGTGGACAGAGAAAGGAAACAGAGAAAGGCTGAAGGGCGAGAGAGAAAGGAAGTTGGCAGGGTGGTGGATGAAGGAGAAGGGATGAGAGGGGAGGAGGAGGGTTCAGTCATGCTGTGTGACCTAGGTCAGGTCAGCTCTCTGAGCCCCATTTCCCCATCAGTGAAAAAGGACCACCTTCTGGAGCAGTTGTGAGAATGACCTGAGCAAATATGCGTGAGGACTTTGGAAACTCTAAAGCGCTATACAAACCTACATTGCTATCACTGACAGTTTGGGTTGGCCAAAAAGTTCGCTCGGGGTTTTCCATACCATCTTATGAAAACACGAACGAACTTTTTGGCCAACCCAATGTTATCGTTCTCATGTCATGGTGGGACAACGTAATGCTAGAAAAGGGTGTCAGAACAGGCGACACATGTCACACACCTCTATAATGAGTGGCGTAGAGTCAAGGGAAAACTGGAGCTTCTTGATTCTAAGACACTGTTCCACGTGAGATGCCCGACTGATTTAAGTCCACTTTGGGGTGGGGGGAGAACTGCCACATTATAGGTACATAATTAAGAAAAACACTGAGAGCACACAGTCCTTCCTACAAGCGTTCCCTTTGTTTTTCAGGATCACAGTCAATGTTTGAGTGTGCCCTGGGGCGTCTATACGATATGCTGTGGCTCCCCTTTAGGTCATCAATAATTATGCAGAATGTCATGGTGATGGTGCTGCCTTTTTGCATCTCATGTAAGTGAACTTAATTTTGAAAAGATTAACAGTGTTATCTTAAGACATATTGAAGACTATTGGTGTTTCATGTGGATTTCTGCTTCGGATAAACACACAGTGCCCCTCCTCTCTCCACAAACTGCACTGCATATTGCTGGAGGTGAAACAGCTTTTCCTGAAAGTTAGCTGGAAGCTTCTGACAGGTAGGTGTTTAGTGTCTGCGTTATAGGACTTGATGGATCAACTTGTCAGACCCACCTCACGCCACTCAGAAAATTCTCTGATGTATTTGGGAAGACTGGGCAATTGTTACTGCCGGTAACTGCACTGACTGGTGGGTGGCAGGCCATTTCTTGCATAAACAGTAACTTTTTCTTTGTATCACTATGAAATCTTTTTGAAGACATTTAAAGCAGTAATTAGGGATCCAACTTTAAGTTAATAACCAACTCTTTCATTGTAAATCACACATCTGAAGTAACACTGCATAAACCTGACAACTACCTGACAACTTGTTCCTCCTCCTGGAGGCTGACCCATTATTATAACACACATTCTGATTTCAGAAATTCTAAAGGGTAAAGAAGAACAAATCTAGGAAATGTGAGTGGCTAAGAACAATGGAAATGACCTGATATAGTTTGTTGATGAGAGAGAGAAAACCAAATGTTTTGAAAAGATCTTGATTATATCTAATATATTAAAACAGTTCAAAATTGATACTTGGGATACTTCTGCCTCATTTGAGTGAATGAGATGCTATGACTGCAATACTCATTGCTGCCACTAGGTAGTGGTAGAGTCGTGTATGGCCTAAGCGTCTGGACTTTCTCCACGTGGTCTATCAGGTGTCACAGATTCATGGCACTTACCTAGCCAAACACTGCTCCCCCCTCACCCACTAAAATAAGTCTGGTTTGAGTCATGGTTCTGGCACTTACTAGCTGTGTGGCCTGGGGTAAGTTAGCTTCCTCACTTGAGGGGAGGGGGATAAAGCAGCGCCTTCCATGACTTAGGCATTTAATATCTGTAGAGCACTTCTCACCTAACAAGAACCCTCGGACTGTGTACCTCTAGGTGCCTACACACGCTGGCATGAGGTTAACGTTCCCAGCTCAGCTGTGAGCTGTGTAGGGCAGGGAGCATAATTTATAACTGGACTAACCCCTTACATTGGTACATGTATCAATCCGTATTTACACAATAGTAGTAGCTACTCTTTATTGAGCATGTACTCAATGCCTGTTCTTTTAATCCTCACAGCAACCCTATGAGGTTAGTATTCCTGTTATGCCCATTTCACAGAGGAGGAAATCCTCAGGGTTGTGGGAAGATTAAATGACTTAATGCATAAAACTTGCTAGCACAGTGCCTAGGACATAGCAAGTGCTCAGTACTTATAGTGCTTATTATTTACAAGTGAGGGGATCAGGCTTGTAAAATGGGGCGTATGAAGCAACAAAGTATTGATACAAGGGGCTGTAGAAGCACAGAGGAGGGGATGATGAATTCTTCTTGGGAAGAGATTCAGGAAGGCTTTGCAGAGGCGGCACCGTGCAAACTGGATGATGAAGGACAAGTAGGGATGGCAGACTATGCTGCTTGTTTTCCCAGTTCTGTTTTTCTCCTCTTCCTCTTAATAATAGAAATACCCCTCCCAGTGAATTGCTTCCCATGGCTGGAATCGGGACATGGTGTGGGTGGACGAGTTTGGGCCATGAAGGGATGGCAGAGCAACGAAACAGAAGGAACCTGGGTCCCTGGATGACCTTGGAGAGCACAGCTGCCTCATGCACCTTGGATCACATGCCTATCTTCAAACCATTGCATGAGAGAGACATAAACTTCTATCCTGTTGGAACCACTGTATTGCTGGCTCTCTTACCTAAAGCGTATTAGTCTGGAGCCTAAACAGTGTAGCAGATAAAAACAGAGCAATATTTATAGGGCAGAAGAAATAGCATGTCCAAAAACATGAAATGTGAAAGAAGTTAGCAAGTTTTAGGAAACCATCTCAAGGGTATTTCTGAGGATCAATGTATAAATGTATATAAAGTGCTTAGTACAGTACTGAGCACATCCTAAGTGCTTGCTAAGTGAAAGTCATCTTTTTTTCCACCTGACATAAATGACTTCTCAGAGCCTCAGCTATAAAATGGGGGTAATGTCACCTGTAGGATGAAAACAGAGGTCTGGACCTTTCTGTTCTAAGAGAGTATGAATAATGTGGAGAAATTGTATTAGAAGCAAGATTTAAATAAAAAACAATTACCAAGGGACGAATGAGTACCCTGCCTTCTCACTGATTTAAATAATTTAACTTAACAAAACCTCTGGTTCTCTCTTATCACTCTAGTTAACACCTGTCCTGCTCAGTGGGCCCTAAAAACTATTAGCAGTTCCTTGAAGGAGTTCTGGATATCCAGTGCTCCATACTTTTCATAGGCAGGTTTCTCAGTTCTTTCTCCTCCAAGGTAACTCCTTTTATCCACCTCACAAGACTCTGCACAAACATCACGTCTACTGAGACCTACCTTGACCTTCTGGGAAGATCTGCCTGATGTTCTGTGTGTAACAGGCATCTCCGTCACGGCTTTATACCCTTTTTATTGGTTCAGCTGCCGTTTTCCCCTTGCCAGATTGTGAGCTCTCCCAGGGCAGGGAACATGAGTGTTTCATTTTTGTTTCCTCAGCACCCAGCCAGAGTAGGAGCTCTGTTCATATTCACTGAATAAATGAGGTGTTCTTGGGTAAATATGCAGGGTCAGCTGTGGGGGCAGATTTAAGGGATGTTAGAAAGTCAGATGTAAAAAAGAGAACATGTTTCTCATCTGCACAGTAATGTCTGAGCTTTGCCATTTAGGCATTGTTATTCCTTCTTCTGGTATTCTTAAAATGCTATTTTCTGGCGGTGAGGAGTCTGCTGGTGGGGAGTCTAAGAGGTGGTTTGGAAATGTGAGGGAATACTAACTTGGTCGTCAGACTGAGGTTCTAACTACGGCTCTGCACTGACCTGCTGGATAAACTTGGGCAAGGACCTTTTCCTCTGGGGTTCAGTTTCCTCAGCTGTAAAAGGAGGCAATGAAACGTATCTCACAATAGTGTTGCGAGAATTAAGTAAGTGTGTAATAGCAGCTCGTAGGTTTTTGTAGAAATATTAGTGCTATTAATCACATCCGTTAAGTTGCCCTCATCCTTGCCTTCTCCCTGTGAGTTCCAGATTTTTAAAAAATTATTTAATTAATTTATTTTTGGCTGCGTTGGGTCTTCGTTGCTGTGTGCGGGCTTTCTCTAGCTGAGGCAAGAGGGGGCTACTCTTCGTTGCGGTGATCAGCCTTCTCATTGCAGTGGCTTCTCTTGCTGCGGGGCACGGGCTCTAGGGGCGCAGGCTTCAGTAGTTGTGGCACGCGGGCTCAGTAGCTGTGGCTCGTGGGTTCTAGAGTGCAGGCTCAGCCGTTGTGGCACACGGGCTTATTTGCTCCGCGGCACGTGGGATCTTCCCGGACCAGGGATTTAATCCGTGTCCCCTGCATTGGCAGGCGGATTCTTAACCACCGCGCCACCAGGGAAGTCCGTGAATTCCAGATTGTATGGTGATCAACAGTGTGGAGTTTTGAACCAAACTGCCTGGATTGCCCCCCATTTCCTAGCTGTTGACCTTCAACAAGTCAGTTCACTTCTCTGGGGTCCAGTTTCCTCATCTGAAAAATGATAAGCACTGACCTTAAAGGGTTTCTGTAAAGATTAAATAAGCATTATTTTATTTATGATATTTCTAATATTTCATTATTATCTATAATATCTACAATATATTATATTTTATGTATATAAAACTTACTCTAGTGCCTGGCATGAGGGGACCACTGCCTAAGTATGTGTCAGTGTATTCTCCCTCTCTCCTGGTAGAGGGAGGTAGGTGGCAGGAAAGCACCAGGCATCTGAGACGATGGGAGGCCGTAGAGAGTGAGGTCAAATGGTAGTTAGGGGCACTGATGGCAAACTCCCTCCATCAGATCTGAACTTGGGAATCTGTATGCTGGATTCACATGGAATTTGCTGCTAAAAGCCAATGAAAGAACCCAAGTTTGCAAATGATTTTTCTTTTTCTTTTTAAGAAACCCAGGGGAATTCCACGTCACCTCTCCAAAATAATGCTCTGCACTCCCTGCCTTGTGCAGTGTTTCCCTGGGCGTCTGGAATAGGCCTGGGGCCTTGAGTGTGCACCAGGGCATGTAGCCTGGGTTACCTGCTGCAGCCCCTCACTCTGGACCCTCCTGAGGCAGTGAACCGTTGCTTTGTTTGTATTGAGGTAGAATAATGGCTGAGAACTCCTGGAATGGATAATGCAAATCCCCAGGTAATCCCAAATTCCATATTAGCCAGTAATTTTCATTTCCCTCTCTGCAGCTGAACCTTTACCAGAGCTTCCTGAAGGGGGTCGGATTACCTTGCTTGCCTTTTCCATGGAAGGACATCAGGGAGCACATTCCCTGGCACCAGGTGGGTACTCGGGAACCATTGTTGAATGACTGACAGGACAAGCTCATTGTAGTACTGAATACTGCAGGTGTCATTGCAGACTGGACTACGCACCCTGCATTTTCTCATTTCACCTGCACCATAACCTAGGGGGATGGGGTTTGTTATCCCCATTATACAGATGCGGAAACTGATTCTCAGAGAGGGTAGACAGCCTAGTCATGGCAGTGGCAGGCTCAGAAAACTGTGCAAAGGTTGTAAAATATAGGGCCAGTTAGAAAGAGCAGAGGATTTCAGGGATGTTAGAGAGTCAGATGTAAAAAAAGAACATATTTCTCATGCACACAATGAAGCCTGACTTTGCCGTTTAGACATCATTAGAGGGAAAAGAAAAGGCAGTTTGGTAGAATGGAATCTACTTACTTCAGGAAACAGGAGGCTGGGCCTCCCTCCAATCTTGCCCAGGATTCATCTGTGTGACCCTCTTAAGTGTCTTTCCCTCTCTGAGCCTAGTTTTGGCCATTCCCTTTCCTGTCCTCTAGGAATCTGAGACCTCTCAATTTTCCTCCGGTCACTCCAAGATTCCCAGGGCCCCACTGGTCTGGTGGAGAGAACAGGCCTGGCTCTCTCAGGGCCCAAAGGATGCCTCGCTACTTGCCATTAACCAGAGATGGCGCTGGGCACCGGCCGCTGTCCCGGCCCTTCCTCTGTATTCCTCTTTTTCCTCGCCACCCTCCCCCGCCTTCGCCCGTCGTCCTACCCTTCTTCCGTGCCTCTTCCCTCTTCCTCCCCTCGCTCCTCCCTCCCTCCTTCCCCACGATCCGGCGGCCGGGGCGCGGGCCGGGCGCGCGCTGGGTGGTCCGGCGGCCGGGGGCGGGCGGTAGCCTGCAGGCGTAATTGGCATGCACGCCGTTGTAGCTGAGACCGCTTAATAAAGCATTACATATCTCACCGCTTCCATATTTCATTACCTCACGCGGAGCCTGTGAGAGGGCCCTAATGGGAGTCAGCTGTGTTTTTACTTTCTGTTGTCGGCCGGGGACGGGTTTCTGTGCGGATTCTTTGAAATGAAATAATGTGATGCACGCCGCGATAAGGGCCGGCCCGTAATGAGGCCCAGGCCGCGGGGCGGCTGCTATTGCTCCAGGTGTCGCGTATTTGGGCTCCGAGGACGCTGAGGAGGAGGGGGCGGCGCCGAGGAGGAAGGGGAGGGGAAGAAGGTGGGGGAGGAGGGGAGGAGGGAGGAGAAGGGTAGGGGTCGGGGTAGGGGGCAGTGGGGCTTGGGGCTGGAGGCCGGGGAGGAAGCCAGGGAAGGCGGAGACAGCGGGATGCGGAAGAACAGACTGACTGGGGAGAGGTGGGCTGGAGAGTGCTGGGGCCCCGGGTTCAAATCCTGACTGGCCCCTGACTGTCAGTGCGAGAGAGCCCTTTGCCCCATAATATTCATATCCCAGTGTTGTTGTGCTGAAATAAATGAAAGGGATTTGTAAATCGGAAAGGGCAGCATCACACACATGGAAAGAATGGAAACATTTATTGAGAAAGGGTCTGATGACCTTTGAGCAGCCCCTCTGGGCATGGCACCCGTCAATAATTTCAGCAGCCTTGCTTGCTAAGTACTATTACCTCCCCTTCACAGAGGAGGAGACTGAGGGTCAGAGAGGTGAGGGACTGGCTCCAAGGCACTTAGTAAGAGGCTGAGGGCAGCCCTGGGCATGGAGCCAGAGAAGACAGGAAGAAAGGGGGAAGGAGATAAAGATGGAGAACGTTGGGCCACTGCCATATGATGTCTAACCCCCTCCCCACCAAGGCAGCTGGGCTTTCTCCTCCACCCTGGCTTGTGGGTCTCCTTGACTGGGCCTGTGGCCTTTGCCTTACTCGCTGGGATGGAGGGGAGGGTGGGCAGGCTTATGGGGATGGGGCGTTTTGGAGGGCTTTGTAGGTGGGGCAGCAGCTGGGTGTGAGGGTGGGGCGTCAGGAAGCCCCCTCTCTTCTGAGTACTCTCCTCTGCTGAAAATCCCACAGCTACGGTCCGCTGAGTTAAAGGTGGCGCTTTGTGCTTGGGTTAGACAGATTCAGAATCATCAAAAGTGGCTACTTCTATGTCTACTTTGTCTCCATCTCTTTCTTCTCCTCTAGAAAGTAAATGCTCTTTGAGGAGTCTTGTTGTATCTCCTCAGTGTGTCTCAGATCCACCCACTTCTCCCCGTGCCTCCTGGCCTGGCCCTGGGTTAAGCCTGCACCTGGGTTAAGCCCACAGTCTTGCTTCTTGCCCTGTAGGACTCTTCCTAAAATGCTGACCTGACGCTGCTGCCCTTCAGGGCTCCCTGTTGCTCTCCAGAACGTCCAGCTTCCCAAACACGCCCCCCACGACCCTCCCTGCCTGGACTCGAGGACCTGCCCCCAGCTCCCAGCTCCATCTCTGCCACACTCCAGCACAGACCCTGACAGACCAGGCGGCTTGTCTTTCTCCAGGTTCATCAGTGACGTCTGGCTCTTGCTCATGCTGTTCCCTCTGCTTGGTGCGCCACTCCCGCCTGCACCTGCCCATGGAGTCCTGCTGACTCTCCGAGCGAGGCTCAGCGCAGTGGCTGAGCATTCCAGGAAAGCTTTTCTCCAAGAGCTCCTCTGCCCCCTGCTTCCAAGCTGGTTATGCTCACTTCCTTTCTGAACCTCAGTTTCCCCATATGTACGATGAGGGGCTAGGGGGCTGATCCCTGGGCCTCACAGTCTCTTGAATTGACCCTATTGGGTGGTAGTTTCTTCTTAAAGTAGAAACAGTTTGAGTTTGTCGATGTGATGGATGATAACCGTGTCACGTGTGCCTACTACATGGCAGGCATCGAACTGGCTCTTTATATGCAATAGATACATGCCTAGCTCAGAGTCCCTGCAGCAGCAAATGCAAAAGCTGGGATTTGAAGCCAAGACTCTCTGATACGTGAGCCTGTGCACGCGTGTGTATGTGTACGCATATGCACTTACATGGATGTGTATGTCTGTGTGTGCACGTGTAAAACAATGGTACCCAGTGTTGGTGGAGCACTTTAACCTTCTCAGAACTTTCTCACCTCCAGGAGGGAGCCCTTTGAGGCAGGTCTGGAAGGGGTGATAGGGATATATAGATACAGAGAGATTGGGTGACTGCCTTAGTTACACAGCTGTAAGGAGGAGACCCAGGGAGGAGGAAGAGACATCCCATGGCCCCGGAAACCGAGCTGGACCCTCTCAGTGCAGAATTCTTCACACTTTGACTTCAACGTGACTTTGCCAGTGTCGCTTCCCAAATGCCCCCCTTCTGTGCAGCCTAACTTTCTGCATACAAGGCTTGCTTCAGAGCCCTGGCTTGAGCCCGTCTCCATCTGGAAAGCTTTTCGCCAGTGCCTGCCTGTGGGTATTCTACTCATCCTTCAAAACCTGGATGAAATCTCCCCTCTCCACAGAAGCTGGCTGGATTCTCTGCCCAGGACCATCTCTCTCTCTCCCTGTTCCAGGCTGTGTACACATTTCTCTTATGGTCTGTCAGCTCGGAGCGTCTTTGTTTCAGGACCCTGAACTCCTGAGGTCAGGGATTGAGCCCCGCTCTTGGCCAAGAGAGAACTGTCTGGGAATGGGTGCAGAGAATAGGCTTGTGAATGCCTGGCTAAGCGGGGCATGCTTCGAGGAGGGCTGAAAATGTCTGCAAGTCTCCACTCATAGAAAACGCTCGATAAACGGCCGCTCATGATATTGTCATGATTTATCCCTGGGCTCTTGCTCTGAGTCAGGTTTTATGTCGCAATCTGTATTTTTATTTAATTCTCACAGCATCTTGATGAGATTGATGTTATAAGCCCATTTTACCACCGAGAAAACCGAGGCTCAGTCAAGCCAAATAACTAACCCAAGACTACAGAGCTAATCAGCGGCAGAGCCAGGGCTTACGTCCAATTCTGTGTGCCTCTGAGTCCCGTCCTTTCTGCACGCATCACACACATCGTGTTGTGAGCTGCTTGTATCCTCTGTGCCTGTCAGACAGGCTGCTCTATTGATTAACATGCAAATGATTTTTGGAGAGAGGGCTTAAGTGTAGTTGGTCCCAGCCAGCCACAGCTGAGATTTGCAACCCAAGCCCCAGTCCTCACCAACTGCTCTGCTATCAGGTTTTCATCTCTAAAGTGATTGACGGGTATTTTTTTCCCTCCCTGACCCAGAACGCCAGGCCTCCAATACTACTGAAATGTTTGCACAATCTTGAAGCATTTATTTAAAAGTTGCTTTTCCCCAAAGGGTCCGGCCTCAGCCAGATCCTGAGGCAGATCCAAAAAAACAAACAAATCCTATCTTTACAAGCTGCTCAGCTGGGCTGTGTGGGGAGGGTGGGAGCGGGGCTCCCCTGGGTCCTACCTTTCCCTTGACTGGCTGACAGGCCCGCCCCGGGGGCGAGGAGCCCGCTCTTGCCTGTTTATAGCCCTTTCCAATTCACAGGCCAAACAGGAAAGGGGTGGGGACTTGGGGAGGGGGGAAAGTCAGAAATCACAAATAGTACAGTTGCTCCTCAAAGCAACAGGCGGTCGAGATGTGATGGGGACGAGGCCGGGTGGCTTTCTCGGCGGCTCATCGGGGCAGAATGAGACCCTAACCCCCACTTTGTAGGTCCCAGCTCCCCACAACCTCCCTGGTCCCCGAATCATGGTCGGGACAGGGGTCCCTGAATGGATGTCAGAGGACCTGAGTGCTAGGTCTGGGTGGGCCTGCATCACTCTCTGCGAGCTTGGAAAAGTCCCTTTGCTCTGGCTTCAACCATTGTGGGACCACCCCTGGCGCTGATCCCTGCTGAATGCTGCCCGTTCGAGACTCTTCTCCTGGGGAAAGCAGGGGGAGAGGAGGGAAGCCCCATTTGCAGAGGGCATTCCGTGTGCCTGGCACTAGGCTTGGCAGTTTTTGGAGATGGTCTCATTTGCTCGCCATGGCCACGCTGAGTGGTTCTTGCTGTTAGCCCTTTCTGCAGGTGAGAACTCCAGGGCCAGGACTGGAATGCCAGGTCTGTCGCGCCCCCTCCTCCCGGCTCCTGGTACCTCCTGGCGAAGCTTCGGCACTAGGCTGGGTGGCAGGCCTGGGTGGCAGGGCTACTGTGTGCAGAGTGTGGTGTGACTGCCTTTGCCCATGAAGGGACCAAGGGGAAGGAAGTACTCTCCAGAAGGGGACACTGAGTCCTGGGGAGTGGCATCTCAACTTCTCATGGTCACCGAAGGGCCATCTGGCCATAGATGGGCACGCTGAGGCCTGTGAGTGGGAGGGCTCAAGCCAGTCTGCTGAGGTGCTAAGAAGTGGGGCTCAAACATTTTGCTTGTTTTTGCCAAAGCCCCGCTTATGTGAGGTCCCCACGGCAGGGTGCCCAGCAGGCGTTACCCACCCCTGAGGTCGGCTCTCTGCTGCTGTCCGGAAGGAATCAAACTCTTTAATGGCCTCTGTGTGCACCTCCTTGCCCCAGCCAGTGCACGGCCACTTAAGCTGTGTGCCGTTCCTCACACAGACCCGGCATTCCCATGCTTCTGGCTCTGCTTTCTAGAACACTTCCTGTGTCATCTTGGGCAAGTGAGTTCAGTTTTCTCATCTACAAAAGGAGGATCTTATGCAGTAGTGGATGTGAAAGTGCTCTGTGACCACGAGTCCAGGCTGGTGTCTGTGGGCTTGCTGTCGCTAATGCTGTTTTCGGCATGCTGTTCTAAGTTGGCCCAGGAGCTGCTGTTGAGTGACTGTGGGACTGACTGGCTTCTTCGTGCTCCAGCCAGCCCCTCTGTGAGCAGTTTATGCCTCAGTTTGGGCTTGAAAGATGCTCTTGAACAATTGTGGGCACAGGCTGGGAGCTCTGGGAAGAGGCAAAACAAAGAAATATTTTGCTATCCTTTCCCTATAGCTGGCCCCCAAACCTTGCAGGTGTGCCGTGGGGGCAGTCTGGGGGAGTGGAAGGAGGAGTGAAGGCCAGGCTCCACCTCTCCCCATCTGGGAGCCCTAGAGGATCTGGGACCATTCTGACTTCTGCCTGTATCTGCAGAGTCCAGCACAGAGCCTGGCACTAGCAGGCAACCGCTAAGTATGTGCTTATGATTGAACATAAGCTCAGGCAAGTTATTTCAGTTCTCTGAGCCTCAGTTTCCTCATCTGTAAAAGGGGGATAATGTTACTACTTAACTCATAGGTTCATCGTAAGGATTAAGAATAACAATCCATGCAAAGTGCTTAGGCTACTGGCTTGTATGTGATGATAAGGATCCCATGTTTTTAGAAAGGGAGACTCAGAGAAGGCAATTGCTTTGTTCAGTATCACACAGCTAGAAAGTGGCAGAGCTAGGAATGGAATTCAGGGTTGTCTGACTCCAGAATCTGAGATATTGACCACTGTTGTATATCACCTGAGGTAGAAATTGCTGGTTGACCCACTGCACCCACTTTCTCCCAATGTCCAAGGAACACAACTTCCAATTTTTAGTTGACCACACGGCCAGCTAGAATAGACTACATTTTCCAGTCTCCCTTGCAGCTAGGTATGGCTGTGTAATCAAGTTCTGGTCAATTAACTGCAGTTACTTGTGGAACTACCAGGAAGTGTCCTGAAAGAGGGTGGGCATGTGCATCCCCTTCTCTTCCTCCTCTCTGATGCTTGGGATTGTGACCTTATAGCCATAGCAGCAGCCAGCAGACGTCCTGGATCACGAAGTGACGGCAGGAGAATGAAGCCATACATGGTGTAGCAACCAGACGGAAGGAACCCAGGTCCCACACCGTGTAGGAGCCATCGTATCAGCCTGTTCTGGAAGTCAGATAGAAACTTTAATCTGATTCAGCCACCGTTATTTTGGGTATGAACGTAATCCTAAGGAATGCACGGCTTCTCCATGGTAGACTATCAGTAACTGTGTGCCTTACCATAACATCGATCGGACCGTGGCGTTTTAAAGCTTGTCTTTGTCGTGAGATTAAGCTGTGTGATGGCAGGGGCCCCGATTTCTCTCTGCTAGGCCTCCACTGACTAGTTCCCAGCAGGTTTGGTGGTTTCTATTGTGTCAGCTCAGCTAAGCTGGAACTCTGTTTCCCAGAATTCCCTTCCCTGCGTAGTTCTAGGTTAGCAAGGGCTGCAGGCAGAAATGTCCTGCTTGAGATCTGGAATGTGGCAACAGCCATGTTCCTTTTGTGCAACAGCCATGTTCCTTTTGTGCTGGGAAGGCCAGTGATGGACCTGAGGTCACGCTGTTTGTCGCTCCTCTGCTGGCTCACCTTGTTGGCGTGGGGCAGCAGCAAAGGCCCCAAGCTCTTACCCCATCTCCTCCGTCAGCTTCCCTGAGTCCTGGGCCCGGTGCGTGTGCAGCTCCATAACAAAGGGTACCAGCTCCTCCTGGAGAACATCTAGTCCTCAAAGTTAGAGGCTTAGAGTGGTGAGAATCCTTGTGGTTCCAGTTTGTCCTTCCTTCTGGTTCACATTATCTACCTTTCCTCACTGCCTGCCTTGTGAACTTCAGGTTCAAGACCAGAAACGGAAGCCTGCAATATATCTAACCGTTCCCACAATTGCATAAGATCAAATCCCTATAATAAACTTCTCATTCTGTGTATCATCTGCTGGTTCTGCTTCTCTGATCAAATCCTGATTGATCCATGGATATTCAATAAATACTTAGAAAGGGCTTATGTGATTGGCCCTCAGTTATGTGGTACCTGCTAATGGCCATCCATCTCTACCTGCTTGGAGGCTGGAGCAGGTGGGAGAAGGATCTATCTCTAAGACCATATGTTTCCCGGCCCTCGTGGACACAGCATGTCCGTCTGTGTCCAAGTGGAGTTAGAGGGGCTAGAGAACTACAGGGAGCTGGAGGAGAACAGAAGATGGGAATCTGGGGTAATTTTTTGGGTGGCCTGGATGCTGGTACCAGTCACCTGACAATACTCATCTCTGCCTCAGAACGGGGACCTGCATTCTAGGGAACGTTCTGTTTTTTTCTGATCAGCCTTTGCAGAATAGACAGGGAGGGATACCTAAGCTCAACGCCTCTGGCTCTTCAATCTCATCTTCACTTAGAGGACTCGAGAGATGTTGATGGCTCTTTTTTTTTTTTTTTTTTTT